>NW_010209131.1:16883-70360 GCF_000695765.1 Mesitornis unicolor
CCACTGCTGCTGAAACCCGTCAGCTCTGAGGCACCAGCCACCAGAAGAGGTAAGAGAGGCAAGTGTCTGAAGCAGCAGTGGAGTTACGTGGATCTTTAGAACAGTAGTTTGTTTTTCCTTTAAAAAAAACCAAACAACAAAACCAAAACCAAATCAACAAGAAAACCCCACTTATATAAACACTAGGCTGAGATATGGGGGAAGTAAATCCTACTCCTGGTGCTGTCGCTAGTGTTTTAGTTGACATGAGGCAAGTGACCTCCATCATGCGTTCCTCCCTTTTTCAGCTGAAAAATTGAGGTAGTGATACATGAGCTCCTTTGGGGGCTTCAGGGAGAAGGATACATGTTCATTAACTCCAAACTTTTAATCTAATCTTTCCAAAGTAAGATTTTCATGGGGAATTGCTGGACTGGCCTTGGCCTGGAGGTGTGCAAAAGGAGCCGTGTGGTTTGGTCTGACTGTGCGCTGTTCAAAACAAAAGTCCTGACTTTCTGTATTCTAGGTGTCTCTCCAGCCAAAAAGCTAAGAGTGGAAAAAATAAGACTTTTGTTACCAATGTGAAAATCCCAGGTCTCGCTTAGCTCAAAGAATTCCCAGAACAAATAGCTCGGAGTTTACTTGAACAATATGATTGTGATCCAAAGATAGAAAACATAGGATTTTCATGCTAGATATGTCTAAAGCCAGTTTATACTTAAACAGTCTTTTTGTGCTCTGGCTTTATTTGCATGCACACATTTGAGCAGTGGGGAAACTGAGGTACAGAAAGAGGATGAGATCTGCCCATGATACCTACCAGTAGTTCCACATCAATGCCAGGAATGAAAACCATGTCTCTGAGCTTCAGGTCAAGTCACAGATATAACTTGTCCCTCGACTTCTCCCTTAATCACTGCTTTTTCAACTCTTTTGTGTAGTAACCACCTGTGTTCACTGAGATACCCATGTCCCAGCCTTCTCCATCATAATATGGTCACAGGGAGGTGGATTCTGAGAAACATAGCCCCACAATGTGGCATAAGCAATGATTCTGAGCATTGCTGATAGCGTGACAGGACCTGCAAAATTAATATGCTAGCTGGAAAATGCAAAATGTATCTCTGTTCTTCCTTTAGGCTCTGATTCTTCTCACGGCAAAGTGGTGCCTGCAAATAAGTGTTTCTAGTGTTGCATGTCACTCCTAGGTGTATTGCCTAGAGAAAACAGCTTGTCTCAGAAACAGACAGACAGCATTGCGTGGCTGCAAGGGGTAGCAGACTGTGTCCTCCCAGCAAAGTCACAGTGTCCTGAAAGGACCCTTGGAACTGATGGTTTTTGCTGTGCCTAAGCTAAGAAATTCTGTGGTGAACTCCAAGGTGGATGTAGGAGGATTTGCTTCTACTTAAGTCATTTTGGAGAGCAGCCCAGGATAAGGCCAGGTCGTTGTCTGTACTTGCTACCTGGGGAGCAGACTGTGCGCAACTGTGCAGCCATGGCTAGGGTCACAATATACAGAGCAAATTCTGTTGAAGCAGCAAGCTTACTGACTTGCCTAACATGAAGTGTTTGACAAAATAATCATTGTTGGAGGTTTCCCTCCCTGCCCCCATCCTCAACTATATTTCATCACTTTTAATTACTGCTGTTCCGGCACAGAGCTGGATGAATTGAGGGTGTTAGGACTTTCTTGAGCAAAAGCAGGACTCTGGTTTAGTGGACTCTTCCTGCTCTCGTGCCCTACTGATCTGTAGTGCCAAACAGAGCTAGCAGCAGCCAGGCACAGCACTCCAAGCTGCCATTCACCATCCTCCCAGGAGAAGTTTGAATTGGAAAAGGGAGAAGCTATTTTTGTGATTCATCTTAATTGATGACTATTAGGGGTTTCTCCAGCTTACACAAACGTACCTTGCTGCTATTTAATGTATGTGCAGTTCACTTCTGGATTTTGTTGTGGGTCTGTTGACTTACCTGTTTTAAGGCATCTGGAAAGATTTTTTGTTTCAAAATCTGTATGTATGTCTTCAGGCCAAAGTTCATGTCAGTGATACCACAAGCAAGACTTTTAAGGAAGCACCAGGGTGCTGAGTTGGCATTTAGACCTGCTTTTGCTCTCTTGATGCTCAGATGCACATACCCCTAGGTGTACCTGCTACACATGCTCAGGTACAGATATGTCCCCTTTATAGGTGAGTTCTTACTTGTGGGCTTCTTGGGACAGAGAGGATGCATTTATTTTCCTGTAGTACAGGGCCTTATGTGGTAGAGTCCTGGTTCACGTTTGGATTTGTAGGTGCTGGCATGCAATACTGATAAATGCCAGGTAAGCGTGGACTAAAGACTTGATCGCAGCAGTGTATGCGTGCAGCTGGAAACTACCTTTTGAAAATTTGGCTCAGAAATGGTGTATCAATTCTGAATGAGAGTACATGTGCATTTTGTTGCATGCAGGGAGGGTTTTGGCTATTGCTGAAACTCTTTGGGAGGAGGAAAATTGGTTTTATTCCCAGGTTTGGAGGTGACTTGAAAGAATTTATGTCAAATTAAAGATCTTGCTGTGCAGAGACTTCAATTAATAAGTTCACTCAGGAATCATAGCTGCAATAATTGTAATTGGAGGCAGGGTTTGGATCATGAGTCACCTTGTAGGAGCTGTCCTCACTGCCCTCCTCAAGAAAGTGGAAATCTGGAAGAGAGGAATTCGTGTGACCTTTCATTACCAAGCTGACACTAGAAATTGGCACTAGCTGGACTCTGCTGTTGGAAAAGGCCCGGAGAATCAGCACAGTCCTTTGTGCTCGGCTGGTGCTAGTTTAGGTCACAGGTGTGTAGAAGTTCTAACCAAAGGGAAAAAGGCAAAACAGTGAACATGAATTCAGCACAAAGCAGTGTAGTAGAAATGGAAAGGCCAGGGACCCTCAGCAGGCCTCTGGATTTGGAATGTTTTGAGTGGGAGCACCATTTGGAACTCATGGAGACTCCAGTCTTACTAGCAGAGCAGTCTTGGTTATTGCTTTCTACCCCAATTTGGTGATGGATTTCTCTGAAGAGCACATATAGCTCCTGCATTGAAGCACATGGTTGCAAAGTTCACCAGAAGCAGCATCTGAGTGTTCCTATTTTTTTGGTGAAAACTGGAGAAAGGTGAGCGAGCTGTTGGGACATAGTGGCTGAGCTCTGGGGGAAAAGCCACGTGCAACTGAAAGGCAAAGGAAGTTTGACTCGGCTTTTCGACTTCAGTCGAGCTGCTGATTCTTTTCTCAATAGTCTCTTGCTTTGAGCTTTTCCAGAGTTACTGTTTCTTTTAATTCAGCCCGTTGTTGCACATAATGTTGCATAGTAAGTGAAAATTTTCCAAATGCCTTTGACAAAATCTCAAGAAGTTGTTCTTGAGTCTGTAACCCAAGGGCCTCATGGGTCCCTGATGGAAAGAAAGTGTGAGAGCCTCAGGCAGTGGTAACTTTCTGAATGTCTGATATCTGTTTTTGTACCAAGTTTGACCCACAAAAGGAAGAGCTAGGACCCTCTCTGGAAAGTTAAAATTAGCCATGCACTAATAACTTGCTGAATGCTCACAGGCTTTTTTTGACCCATAAAGTAAATCTTCTGATCTTAATTTCATTCAGAATTAGAAACCTGGAAAGAACAACATGTTCTTAAGCAGTATTCTTGAATGACACTTAAATTTTAAATAACATTAAAATGTATTATAAATGGTTAAGAATTAAAGAAACAACCAATTGGTAATGTAGGCCTTGAGCAAAGTACAATATAAGAAGCACTGAAAAATGTTTCTCTGCATGATTAAGTGAGTCTGGTTTGCTGGTTTGATTTATTGGCTGGCTGAATGAATTCATTAATTGTATATGACTACTTTGACTTCTGGGTGGTCATTTTTCAATTCAGATTTCATTACTGGATGAGCTTTTCCTAGGGATGTTCTAATGGTCCAAAATTAAATACATGAAAATGCTAGGGAGGCTCAGCCCTCCCTTTTTGTATTGGTGTTTTCCACACTGTGGTTCTACAAACTGTAGAAAAATTCACTTAGGCTGCGATAACCTGGGTTTTGTCTGCATGTGCTCATTACTTGAACACAAAAAGGCTTCTTACTCTTGCAATATATGCTGCGTGCTGTGTCAGGTTTTTCAAAATAGTGGTGTGGAACTAGAAAACCTCTTTTTTTAATTAGGTGATGAAGCATGCGGCAGACTTGTTTCTGAAACACTTGAGATGTATAAAGCGCTCAACATTCAAACACCATTGTAACTGCATTTGTAGAATGAGAGATCTAAATATGTAGATCAGTAAGAAGTCAGGATAGATAACGTTTGTAAGAAATCAAGGGACTTGGGAGAGATGCTGAACATCTTGGCTTATAGTTTGAACACTGTTTTTTATAGGAAAAACTCATTTCCTGGACAGCTTGCAAACAGTATGGTCTGCAAACACTCCTCTCTTCAAGGATCTTTGTGCTTTCAGCTGCATGGAGAAGCAGCACTAGAAGCAGCATTTAATACCAGTGTTGTCTGCAGCTCAAGATGTTCTAGGGTATGGAGCAGAACCTCCGTGGCCTTCCTGGTCCTTCTAGCCTGAGGGCAGCAGTGCCTGTACGTGCTCTGGCTCCTTAAGAACCGTGGTGTGGATGTAGCTATTAGGAATTTATTTCATTCTAAAGTATGCTCCTAAAAGCGAGAAGAAAAGAGAGCACAGGGAAATCCTCATGTGCTTCCTTTTCTATCTTAGCCCACATCTTTGGGTTGTATGTCTGCAAGTAGAAGGCAGAGCTGTTACAGACTACAGTGTCATCTCTTCTCTCCTCAGTTTTGGCTTTTGCTGACCTCTGATCCTGTCGTCGTATAGCAGATGGTGTGGGTGAATCCCCAAGTCAGCTTTGTGGCAGAAGAGGCTACTGTGATATTTTGACACATTTGTTGTTGCCTGTTGGCTCTGACATTTCCAATATTCCTTCATGTGTTTTCTGTGAGAACAACCTCCTCCTGTGTAATACAGAATAGGGTCTTATGAGGACAGAAGCTGAATGAGGTAACTCTTACTCTCCCATAAACATATGGATGTGATGGGCAGGATCCAGGCTAGGAAGCACTGGTCCTGCTAGCTGGCCTTGTTCCATTCAGTGCCAGCAAGTTGTAATTACTAATCACTCATGGTCCTTCTTACATGTTTGGGGTTTTTTCTCTACTTTCACCCTACTGATGTGTACCTGCAATGCCAAACTCTCATTTACATCTACTGTCCAAAATTGGAATAATGGTCTGTGCTCCTCTTTGTCAGTCTTTCTCTGGATACCGACTGTAGAAAGAGCTCTCTAGTGAAATACAGCTAGTGCTGTGGAGATGCATGTCTGTGGATAGTTTACTGTGCAGAAGAATAAACTGTGTAGCAGAAAAGGTGAGGTTTGTATATTACTTTGTTTCTAAAGCCTTCATCTGATGATTTGTAGTATTTAGAAACTTTTTCAGGCAGATTAAGTAAGGTTTCTTTTGGTTATCCTATACTTAGCAAAACATAGGAAAGACATAAAGGATAAAACTGATCTGAATCTAGCTTGTAAATGCAGTGACAGTGCCATCCTATTTTTGTCCAGTTTCATCCCGCTCCAGGATCTGTTAAGTGACCTTCACTCTGTAATTTAGGAGGCATACTAATTTGGGCAAAGGCAGGAGTGACTCTCACTGCTGCAGGGCTAATAAGAGTGAGTTTGAGTCAAACCAGTATTGTTCTCCCAGCAAAAAGTCATATAATGAAACGTTAGTTTCAGCAGATGAGCCTAGCAATTGGCCTTGAAGGCCGTGACATTTGGTCTCTTCTGGGTGAGAGAATTAAGGCTGGAAATGTGAATCGTGCTTTTGCAGAACTTATTTAGCAGGTATGTGTATGTGCATGTAACTTACGCAGATGCATACATGCACATACTATAAAGAAGGCTCAGATTCATGGTGTGGGATGTGATTATTTTTTTTTGTTAGTATTCATTTGGCTTCATTAGAGCCGAGTACTCTGCTGTCGCTGACTGTCTTTTCTCAGTCTAACCTGAGATGAGATCGTACTTGCAAGGTGTGAGGCCTCTGCCATCTCTTGATGCCTCTGGCTTGGAGCGGTGCTGGAAAGTAGCAGCAGGGGGCAGATGTCCCTGCTGTCCCCCAGCAGCTGCCTCCATTGCCCAGGCCTCTGGCTGGCTGCAGAGAGGTGTTTGATTGCTGGTTTGGCCTGAAGGAGAAGGATACTAGTAAGGGAACATTGCTTTCAGTCCAGGAAAGACAGCAGATGAGAAAGTTGGACAAACTTATTTTCCTTAGCTCAGTCTTGATGTGACCTCACTTGCCCTTAGCAACAAAAAGCCCTGTTTAATGCCTGTTATTTTCCACTCTTCTAATAGCTGTCTTGACCCCCTGAAGGATATCAGCCACCTTCTTAAGGACTCAACACCACAGATTTTTATCTCAGTTTTGGGCGATGTATTTGTGCAGTGAGGCACTTGACTGCATTAGGGACGTCTCTAGAAACACGAGCATCTTTAAGGATCTCGGATCCTGCAGCCAGAATGTGGTGAGTCAGCAAGAAGGACAGCAGAAGTTGAGTTATTTTCTCCTCTTTGCTGCAATTCTGGTTTGTCACTACATACATTTCCCTCCTGTTGAGTAGGTTTTGATGTCAGTTGCTTTGTTAATATTTATTCTGTCAGGTGCTGTCTGTAATTTTGAACTGCTTATGAGGCTTTTTTCTTCATATCGTCATACGAGAGGAACTGCAGAAATGGTAAAGATGGAGGCCTTGGCATAATGCCTTGACTTCCAGGGTGTGTAATGATGTCAGGAGAGCTGCACCCCCTCAAAGTCAGCTCACTGTGAGGAAAAAGATGATACGGAAAAATGGGACAGAGTCTCTCCACAACTGCCAAAATCAGTGGCAGAACAGAGCTTTCAAAAATATCTGCCATATAAGGAATAGTTTTGGAGCTCTTTTGGATTGTTTCTGGCTAACTTATCACCTAATCCTGTGTGAAAAAAGGAGAGAGACTGGGCTCAACTTCAATTCCTATGCATAGAGGGGTAACTTAATGACAGTTTGCTTTGTGTTTGTGGGAGGTAAGCCAGATTTATCATGGGTTTTTTTGTTTTGTTTTGGTTTCAGTTGAAGTTTCTGGTATGGTCTCTCTTTTTTACACTCCAAAATAAGTTGCTACCCTTTATTTAAAAACAAAACATACAAACATACATGTGAAAAGTGATACATTTTAGAAAGAACTCATATTTCTACTCCCCTTTCTGTTCTTTTGTTCCAATATTGCATTTACTCAAATAGAAGGAAGTTCCTGGCCCAGCCACTCATCGTCATGGCTTTGTGCTGCTGTTACCAGACTTCTCTCCAGGAAAATTGCTGACACAAGGATCTATCTCTTCTGTAGGCAGGTAGGAACATATGAGCCACGTGCTGACTGCTGCAGGAGGGCTGGATTACAGCCAGTGCTCCTCAGTGGTGAGTCTAGGATGATGACAGCCTACAGGACAATGAGAATGAGCTCTGGTCTTGTGTTCCCAAAGCTCAGGGCAGAGCTTGCTTCATCTTGAGAACTTATGCAGAGTGTCAGGAGGACCAAAGGGAGGAAGAACAAGGAGGAGTTGAGACCATTACCTAAAATTACCTTAGATTTTTAATTGTTAAAATTGAAGGTTGGCAAGAACAAAAGGTACCATGAAAAATGAGACTATACCATTAAATAGTCTCTTTGTGGTGACCATTTGTGGAAGTCTCTGCATCCGTACAGACAGGTTTAAAATCTCTACCAAATTTGTTTGCAGACTTTAAATAAGGACAAACAGTGTCCTCAGTGCAGAAGCCTGCGCTTGTTCTATGCTCATTTTGGATTTCAGATATTCATTATTGTCTTGCATCTCCAGTGTGTAACAGTTGAAGTTCTGTCCTCCCGCATGCTTGTGGTTTTTACAGAATCACAGAATCATTAAGGTTGGAATAGACCTCTAAGATCATAGACTCCAACCGTCAGCCTGACACCACCATGCCCACTAAACCACATCCTGAAGTGCCACATCCATGCCCTTCTTGAACACCTCTAGGGATGATGACTCCACCATCTCCTTAGGCAGCCTGTTCCAGTGTTTGACCATTCTTTCAGTAAATAAATTTTTCCTAATAGCCAATCTGAACCTCCCCTGGTGCAGCTTGAGGCCATTTCCACTTGTCCTGTCACTGGTTATATGGAAGAAGAGACCAACACCCACCTCACTACAACCTCCTTTCAGGTAGTTGTAGAGAGCAATAAGGTCTCCCCTCAGTCTCCTTTTCTCCAGACAAGGTCAGACTGACAGCTCTGTAGTTCCCCGGGTCTTCCTTCCGGCCCTTCTTGTAGATGGGCGTCACGTTTGCAAGCCTTCAATCGACTGGGACCTCCCCAGTCAGCCAGGACTGCTGGTAAAAGATGGAAAGTGGCTTGGCAAGCACTTCTGCCAGCTCCCTCAGGACCCTGGGGTGGATCCCATCTGGCCCCATAGACTTGTGTACATCTAAGTGGTGGAGCAGATCGCTAACCATCTCTTCATGGATTAAGGGGGCTTCACTGTGCTTCCCATCCCTGTCTTCTTCCTGCTCAGGGGGTTGGGTACCCAGAGTACTGCTGGTTTTCCTGCTAAAGACAAAGGCAGCATTGCTAAAGGTAAAGGCGGCATTAAGTACCTCAGCCTTTTCCTCATCCCCGGTCACTGTGTTTCCCCCTGCATCTGCTAAAAGGTGGAGACTCCTTAGTCCTCCTTTTGTTGCTAATGTGTTTTGATAAACGTTTTTTATTGTCTTTAACAGCACTAGCCAGATTAAGCTCTAGCTTTGTCCCTTCTACTTTTCTCCCTGCACAGCCTCACGGCGACCTTGTCGTCCTCCCGAGTTGCCTGCCCTTTTGTCACACGGGGACGGCCTTCTCTTGTGCCTTTAAGAGTTCCATCTTGAAGAGTGTCCAGACTTCCTGGGCTCCTGTGCCCTTCAGAACTGCCTCCCAAGGGACTCAGCCAACCAAGTCCCTAAACAGTGCCAAGGCTGCTCCCTGGAAAAAAATAAAAAATAAATAAAATTTGGGCTGCAGCACACTTTCAGGTGCCTCAGTTATAGGGCAGTTTTTGTGAAGGATCCTGTCAGTGCTCAAAGGCCTGTTCAGGGTGCTATGAATAAGTTAGCAGCAACCAGCTAGTACTAATGAAGTTTTGTTTGGAAGCACAATGCTCCAACATCTGCAGATGGTAAAGCAACAATTGATACCACTCAGGAGTCAGAAGAGTCAAATAACTCACTTCAGAACAAGAGCCCATCCCTCCACTATGCAGTCAGCTTGACCAAATGGAATCGTTGCTGCCAACAGCAATTAAAAATGGGTGATGAAGATTTAATGCAGCGTGGTATTCCACTCTGTCCTGCATGTGTAATGAGGGGAATGGAGGAGGAGATGAGAATTGCCTTCAAGTCAGCTGAGATAAGCAAAGTGTCTTTGAGTTGACAAAAGCTCAACGTCTGAGAACACAGAATGGTAATAATGAAACATCCCAGGTTAACACTTGCAGGGCATTAATAGTAATGAGAGTCTGATCAGTAACTGCACTCAGTCTCGCAATTGGTTTTCTTTATGTGAACCTAAATATTTTAGCTGTATCACTTCATTTTCCTACCAGTCTTGAATCTGAAACTTAGCAGCATTTCCTGCTCTTCAACACAGCCTCTTAGGAGAAAAACAGCCGCAGCGTATTGACCATCACCGCTGCACTGGGACTTGTCTCTTCTTTCTTCTTGTGTTGCTCCGTCTTGGGCAGCTTCCATTGTGTTCATCCAGCAAGTTAATGGTCTGAGAACCCAGCAAGCTCTTACAGAGGCCTCCTAGCTTTTTACAGATCTCAAGACATTATCTAATATGACTGAATGTGGCTGTGTCTCCAAGACCAAATGTGCCTCCTTAATTGAAGATAATGGCTTTGACTGGATGAGAATAACAAGAAAACAAAATAATAATAATGACTCACAGTAACATTACAAGTAGCTCCCTGTTTACAAGCTGCTTGCTTTATTTTTTCATCACGTTGTTGTTCCCAGAAGTGACTGACAGTTTTGGGAATCCCTCAAGTTTTGGTTACAAGAGTTAGTAATGAGCAATGAAGGTGCCTGATTTCAGAGGGCCCCTCCTGCCTGTCCTAAGGCTGTAATCCTTTAGTAAGTCTCAAATTGACCACCAAGAGTAGCTAATTTTTAAAATGCTCACCTGGCTGCATCTAATTCTGAGCTCAAATGAGGCATTTATTTGTGTACTGCCTTTACATGTGGATCAATATGAGTCATAGCTCTGCGTGCTTATAGACCACTGAACCATCACACTTCCTTATGGAGATGAACTTTTTTATCAAGCATTTCTAGCATGCTGTATTCTAGTTGCCTTTCCTGTGTTAAGTTACAGTATTTCTCTTTTCAAAGACACAAGTGAAGATAGAGAGGTCTGTCAGTCTGTTTGTAGATGGAATGGTTTCCAGTCCCAAGGAGGTTTGCTTACCAATATGATATACTTGTAGGGCAATAGCTTTTCTTCCTTTCGGTTCCAGTTGGTTTCATGGTCTAATGTAATTGGTGTATTTATAGGTAAGGTAATATTTTAAATAGCCCATAAAGAAAGAACATTCATGATTTTCCAGCACATGAATTCCTCTTTTCTAGTTATCATTGTGGAATGGTATTTGTGTTTGGAAACCTTTTTTTGTGTTTGGAAACCCTTAGTTGCCAACGTTGGTTGCAGAATTTGTATAAATGTTAAGTGCACTTCTTTGGGTTCTTCGGTGTGAAGTCTATTTTTTTCTAGCTCAGATTCAAAACAGTTTCTCCAAGGGAAAAAATATGTCCCTTGTTATCTTGCCCCACTGCTTGTGGGCCTCATCACAGTTCTGTGTGAGTTGGTAAGGTGTTCCTGAGTGACTGATTTATTGAAAAAGACGGAGTATTGTAGAATTATTTTTTGTCTAGATTCAAGGGACAGATTTTCCACTTGAAAATAGTCTATATAGGTAAAGAAATACTTTCCTCAAAATCCAAAAGCAAAGTACAAAGAGAGTAAGGAAGCCAGCAAACAAGATTGACAAAAGACTCGGAGAGCGTGGAGATCACAGAAGCCAGTTCTTAGTTTTGTAAAGACTTTTCTATATGACCAAAAGGAAAAAGCAGGAGCATGATTGTTTGTATTGAATCTCTTTTTTAAAGAGCCTTCTTTTTCGGTGACTGATCCTGACACACATTACAAATGAAACTTGCTGTCCCAAGCTCATGGCAGAACAACAGCCAGCAGCAGTAATTACTAAATCCTTCAGGTTCTAGTCTTGGAGAAATTGCCAGAGTTAGCAAGGGCAGTGAATTTAATGGCTTGCAAAGGTTGTATAGGGCATTTACTTCTTTGCTTGGAGGGCTGGAATTCAATGTAGAGTAATGCAGGATGTTACCTTGCGGGACGCGGTGCAGGTTGCTGGCGTGTGAGCATACCTGGTTTTCCCAGCTCTGCTCAGAAGGAAAGGAGCCTACAAACAGCCTCTCTGTAAACGGGGAGTCAAAGTTCAGCACACTGCTTGCAAAATGTAGGTGTTCAGGTGAAAAGCAGCCTGCCAGGAAGAGGGCAGTATGGTTCCATTTTACCACACCTGACAATGATATTTGATGGTAATCACTCGAACTAAAACCTTTAGATACAAAAGACAGCTCAGTATTAAGGGACTTGTGTGGGAAACGAATGGGGATGGGGGAGCGGGGAAGTGTTTCCCACTCCTGCCCACTGGCCTCAGGGAGGGCAGGGGGAGGCCTGGGGGCGGGAACGTGTTGTGGTGTAGGGATCAGGATAGATGAGCAGATTTTCTTACCTTTTGAGCCAGCCTTGATTGCACGCTATCTCCAGAGCAACGCTGCTTACAAGTGGGACTCCCGAGTGTGGTTCCAGCTTCCACTGCTTTTCTTTCTTAATCCCAGAGAGGACTGCAGCCGTTGGTGGGGGGGTGAAGTTGAAGGACTAGGACGTCCAGTGTCTCTCACTGTTCAGATGCTGCCGTGATGGTATCTGCATTTAGTAGATAACCTCTCTATTAGAGGTAACCTCTCTATTCAGTTACAGCTGGTAATTCCTGGTTTTCAGTTTTCCTCTGTGCCCTTGAAGAAACAAGAAACAATTTCTTAAATGCCTGGTCATTTTTTTCTTCCTTCCTTGGAAGGTTCACATTCCCTATTAACTCTCTCAAGCTGGCTTCTGGCTCGTATTCTTGGCACCTTGCTAGATTGCTGTAAGTTTTTTACAAGACCACCACTGTTTTCTGCGAGCCAGAAAAGTGTAAATAACTATGCACACAGCAGGGCTCTTCAAAGATTATCTGCTGACCTCTGACTTGACAGGTTGTTTTTTTTCCTCTTACCATCAATTTTACCTTTTATGTTTTGCTTATCTGCTTTCAAACTTTGTTTGGAGACCCTTCCATTTCCCCCTTATAAATCTGATTCACCTCGATGACCCTAAACAAGGAAACACCTGAGCTGTAATTGCCTGTACTTAGAAATATGGTTGTACTTATCAAATTCAGCCAACCCTACTTTCTCTGGTATTTTTCCTTTCCTTCCTCTGTCTCTTCAGATTTGCTATCATCAAGAGTTTTAAAAATATATTCACATTTCAGGCTTAAATATAAACTTAGATTAACTGCCATTTAATTAAGATAACATCATCAGGATAATTAAACTTCCTAAGATGGAACGACTAAGCCCTTGTGATTTACAGCCTGCACCGTGTGATTTTCTCTTCCGTGCTGGATCCCCGCGCACGAGGGACATCAGCGTTGAGAGGGCACACAGCCAAACGCCACGTCTGATCACAGTGTGACCACCAACCTGGCTCGGTGGTGGGAGAGTGGCGGGGTTGGCTGAGGCCGAAGGCTCACAAGAGGTGATGCTGGCAGAAGCGAGCATCCTGAGGAGTCTTGCAGACTCCTTTTGTTAGGAATATGCTCCAAAATCTGACCAGGACGTTGGTGTGTGATGAGCTGTGTCTTGGGAGGCATTCCTTGTGGATGCAATGTTTTTGCCTAGGAGCACCCAGGAACAACATCCTCTGAGCACCCCAGCTGGCAGGAGACTGCCCTGCCGTAGGTGTTCTCGTCACCTTTCAGCTGTGGCACAAATAGTGGGGCACAGCGGGGTGTGGAAATGGCCATGCATGGGAACTGCCAGTGCTGACAGCGATAACACAGCTCTTCAGGGCAGCTCCCCAGGGTTGCACGCTGCTCTCTGCATTGCAGTCCCACTGCGTTTGAAAGTGGATGTGAGGGGTTAAATGTTACCTTTAAAGAGAGGGCTTTAGAACATAGGGATGGGGATCCAGATGAGCATCTCTGTCTCCGCAGGGGAATTTTCCATAGCTGGGGTAAAACTTGGTGGCATGGGAAACAGTGCTTTTCTGGGGCTACCTTAAGCTCTGAGCTAAGGACTCCTAAGTGTCATTATTTTCCTTTCTGATTGTTAAAAAAAAGAAAAGAAAAAGTGTCATATATTTTAGCCGTGTTGCTTCCTAAGCTCCTAAAAAGCTCTTTGGATACCTCAATTTTTAGTTCAGTAAGGTAACCTGTGCAGAAGAAAACAGAACAGCTTTGTATGCATTCCACAGGGATTTGCTCCTGGCAACCTTTGAAACCACTTATTACAAGAACTATTTCTGTTTGTAACTAATTTTATAGGAAACAGGCTTTGGTTGGCAAATGTGTTTTCATGAGGACGAGTTGATTCATACTTTTATTTCTACTTCATAATCTATGCAGGTGAAAATTACTGTTATCCTTTCTCTGAAGCTCTTAGAAATTTTAGAAATTAAGAGTAAATTTAGTCAGTGGCTTAAAAATTAATATTTTATTCTTGAATAAAATCACACACAGAATCACACACAGAATCGCTCGGTTGGAAAAGACCTCTGAGATCATCACGTCCAACCGTTCCTGTCTACCCCCTAAACCATATCCCTAAGTACCTCATCTACCCGCTTCTTAAACACATCCAGGGATGGTGACTCCACCACCTCCCTGGGCAGCCTGTGCCAGCTTCTGACGAGAACTTCCTCCTTATCTCTAACCTGAACCTCCCTTGGCACAGCTTGGGGCCGTTTCCCCTTGTTCTATCCCCCATCACCTGGGAGAAGAGCCCAGCACCCACCTCTCTCCAAGCTCCCTTGAGGCAGTTGTAGGTGGTGATGAGGTCTCCCCTCAGCCTTCTCTTCTCCAGGCTAAACAAGCCCAGTTCCCTCAGCCGCTCCTCATCAGGCTTGTTCTCCAGAGCCCTCACCAGCCTTGTGGCTCTTCTCTGAACACGTGTTGCACAAGGAATTGAAAAACCAAGATCCTTAAGATTTTCTTTTCTAATAAATACAGTGGCTAAGAATTTGCCAGTTAAAAATGTCTGTATTTTAAATTCAAAATATTCAGTGAAATACATCAGCCATAGAAGAGGTGGTTAGACAGAGGAATGTTTCGTGTATGTGGATCAGATTTTTCTGGAGTTCTTGATTTAGCAGATGAAGTCTAAGATAAATAGTGCTGAGCCAAGGCAAAGTTGCTGAGTACAGTGCCTTTTTTTTATACAGTGCTTTTTTATGACTCATGGGTGAATCTAAGCTAGAACTATGTTTAATATTAATAGGAAATTCAAAAGATTATTTTCGTGGCAGACACTGGAAATACGTCTTTGGATCATTTTAAAACAGGCTTTTCTTTCCTCCTCATAGTTCTCTGGACATGGAAATAAAATAACATTTTGCAGAGAAAGAGAAACCTTAAAATAAACAAAATTGGCCCAGCGTACCACATTTTGGCATGCTTGTATATAACACCAACTTTCTGCGTTTGCTCTGTTTACCTCCAATTCCCACTGGTACTGGTGGGAACATCTTCACTCTTCAGTGCCAGGTAGGAGTTTTAGCTTGCGTTTCCAAACGCTCAGCATGTTTTTTGCTCTTCCACTGGACAAAACTCTCCCTGCTCAGGTGCTGTGTCAACGCTTTCCCTCTCTGCACCGATGTGTCCTCAGCAGCCCGCAATGCCACCATACCCTGAGAGGCGCTGAGTGCGTGAGAGTTGCCTTGTGTGCACTACCCCTGTCTGCCCAGCTCCTTGTGAAGTGCTCCTGGCTGAGCACAGACACTGCTACTGTGTGTTGTGTTCAACTGGGCTTGTCCTGGGCAACTACTGCTGCTGTGTGCTTGTTCTTTGCAGGAAAAGAGTAGAAAATCCCATTGGCAGATCTTCAGGTTGACTGAGTACATGGTACCCGAACTGGGCAGTGATTATTCTTAGTCAGCTTTTCTGCTCCAGCTCTTTTCATTACTGGGGAAGAAAAATAGAGGAGAGTGTAATGGCAGGTTGGAAAGTTTGTTGTTTTATTAAGGTTCTTGTTTGTAGCTGGCATGTGAAGTTGCAGTTTCAGCTGTTTGGAATAATTAACTACCAAAACATAGCTTTGATATTTGTGGTTAAGGAACTGTGACTTGATGGCCTTTTTTTACTGTCCCCTTTCATGAACCAAGGCTAGGACTGAAACCCAGCTGTTCTGCAGCTTTTTCAGTATGATCCATTCACCTAAAACTTGATGAGCTTCTTAAATAATCCTGGTGCATTCGGGAATTTGCTGTGCAGGCTCTGTCGGTGCCTTTGAGGAGGAGATGAGGTCTGTAATGTTTCCAGAGCTCTGCCAATGCAGTCAGCATAATGGCTTTATTGAAGTCATTCGGCTACCTGAGCAGAGCTGTTTCCAAGCAGGTACAAGCAGACTTCAAGGACAGGATTGAGCATATCCTGAGCCCTTGCAATCAGTGACTTGAGCTGGTAACTACTCAACAGCAGGCTCTGAGTTGGTGTTTTGTTTTGTTTTGTTTCTAATTATCATTATTTTATGTTGGGTTTATTTGCAGCAGAAGGCTGGAACTCCCCGAGTCCTGTGAGAAGAGTTGGGAGGTATTGGTGCCTTCCTGCAGTCCCTGCAGAAGGAAGCCCATAGGCTTCAGCTGTGAGCACCTCAGGCTGCCTATGGTGTGTGTGTGCCTAATGCAGTGTAGCATTACCTAAGAGTAGGGAGCATGCGTAAATGCCAGCTTGCTTCACACCTAGGGTTGGTTCTGAGACAGGGAGGTATAATGGGAGAAGAGAGCTTTCTGTGAAGATGCTTCCTCAGGCTAAACAAATGCTATCCTGTGTACTTCACAGCTGAGGCTTAAAATAGCGATAATAAATCAATGCATGTTGTGTTTTGGTTTTAAGCTGGTCTCCTGTCTCCAGATTGGCTTTTAAGGATCTTGTTGCTATGGAGAAAGAACAACTCTCTCCCATGCAGTGGGTGCAGAGAGCAGCGCTCCTCACAGCGTGGTGCTGTGCTGCCTCTTCATCCTGCAGCTATTTTTCCCAAGGAATACGGCTGTAACTGGTGTGCTGCCATCTGATCTTGTCTGTACTTCTGATTGATTTCCTCCCCTCTTGCCCTTTGTGAATGCCTTTTCACCAGCTCTGATCTTGTCTCCACTGCCTTCTTTCTCAGTGAGGGCTCCCTTCACTTCCAAATGAAAATTAGACTGTTACCAAAGCCTTATCTTCTGTCACCCAAATACTTTCTTTTCTGTATTTGTGGTCAGTGGGAGATACCCGATTTGCAGTAGGCACAGGAAAATATTTTACTAGCGATACATCTGTTTCTGTCTCTCCATTAATATTATTTTTTTTTAAGTAAATGACTCTGGTACTACATACACAGCAGAGACAAAGGTTGTTTCTGGAGATTGCAGCAACATTATACATCTGCAGCAGGGAAAGTCTATGCCTTGACATCCAGGCGTGTCAGGAGCTGTACGCGTCTGTTGTTCGGGCAGCTCTGTTACACGCTGTTTCTCTCACCTTGGGCTCCATTCCCAGCCAGTGCAGGCTGCAGTGCAGTTTGCTCACAGGTCGTCTCTCTAATGATGAGATGAAGCCTGTGCTTGGAGGAGTGAGGAGGAAGGCCAGGCCGATGCAACGGCAGGGAATACAAATGCACAGAGCGATGCACCCTGCTGTCCTTGAGCGTCAGGGGAAGCAGCCGGCTGCTTCAGCGCTGCGGTGTCAGAGCCCTGGAGCTGCAGACTCAGATGCATTTCTGAGGCTGAATTACTGAGTGCTTTTGTACTATTTTTCCTCCCCTGCTGCTAACTGCAAGACCAGTTAGGAAAAAAAGAATGGTATTTTAATTGAAGATATACAAACAAGCAGGGAAAACTTGGAATGAACCAGAGGAAATGCTGTGAAAGCAAATTCACCTCTTTTGCTGGTGTCTGCTTGATAGCTAGAGACTGTTCCAGTTATTTTGAAAGGGCTCAGCTCCCACTGGGACTCTGAAGTGAACAGGCCGTTTTTTCAAGGCCATCTGCTGCGCTTCTGGGTGCTGCTCATTTCTGGAGACCTCTGAAATGTAAAAATCTTGTTGTCTTGTTTGTCAGTGAGAATGCCATGTGCGTACCAGATTGACCCCAATTTTTCTCTGAGTTTTCCTTTAATGTACTGTATTGAATTGAGTCTCTCTCTGTTTTCTGAATTATCTCTGATCCCCTGCAGTGTGAAGAAAGCCTGCTCATCTCCTGCTGCTGCTCTTAGCTGAGATTATGTTGTTAAACTTAGGGTTGCTCATTGGCAGTCCTGTGTGTGGCTGTCTCCAGCCAAGGAGGTCTAATTGTGAAGCTGCTCTGGCTGCCCCTAATCCATCAGTGCTTCTGTTTATCTGCTTACCCTTGGGTTGTCTTAGCTCCTTTGGGTTTGGCCATCTCAGATTACGTTTCTTTGTGCTCTCTGTGTAGCCCTGAATACGGTTCCAAGATCAAGGCTCATGTTTACCTTCGAAAGAGGCGAGGAGAACAGCAGCAGTGTCTGGGGGGCAGTGACAGGTCTTGTGGCACGCAGCAGCTCTGGAGAAACCTGGCACTGTTCTCTGGGGTGGCCTGCACCTGCTCTGAGCCCCTTGGCAACCCTGCCCTTGCGTGAAGCGCAGTGGCTTTCTTGCTGTATTGCCATGAAAGTGGGTTCTGGTGGCCTTTGCCATCGTTACTCAGTTACATTCTACTGATGGGTTTTGGGAGCACGGGGTAGGACAGTGTCTGGTATTCCTGGCAGGGGTCCTATGGATACTATCAAAAGAGAAGCCGTGTCAGTACTGTTGTGGTGTGACCTTTAGGTCATGATAAATTGAAACTGCATGAGCTGCCTGCTGTCATGGTCTGCTTAGGAGCTGAGAGCTCAATGATCAAAATGTAAAACTTGGCAGAACAATCTTGGAGGCTTTTCCAGGATTCTCTGCTTATGTCTCCATGCCGACACTTCTGCAAGTTGATGGGCTACTTTTTTTGGGAAACAAGGTGCTTGTGACTGAAATAGTTACATTCAGTGATACCTCCAGTGAGCAGAGGCTGCTACATGGCTGTCTTGACAAGGCTTAAAAGGCAGAAAGGAAGAGGAAAGGCTTCACAGTTCAGCTGTCAAACAGTAGTTGTGAGAAAAGGAACTCCATGCCTAGGAAAATTTTCATTCTGCATTTATCAGCAGATTTAAGTGCTCCAGAAGTAGCCTTTGAAAAAAGGCATATATATACATAGCATAAAAATAATCGATGTATTTCTGGAAAAACAGAAATACGCTTATCTGCTGAAGGGAATTATGGAATGCAAATGCTACATCATCATCATCTCTGCTGGCAAGACCGACCAAAGCATGAGGCTGGAGGCTGTGAGGCCCTCTGGTTCCTGGGAAACAAATCGACGTGGTATGATTTCCAAGTAGAAGCCTAAAATATCACAAATAGTGCAGATGTAAAGAATTTCTACTTTCTTTTAAGTAAATAAGATGCTGCACCAAGGAGTAGTGGTTTGATAAACCCATATTTTGATTTAAACCTCTCTGTATATTTTATATATGTGTGCATGGATGGAGGAGTGAGCAGGATCTCCCATTCGAGATGACAGAAGTTTTTGTTACTCTGTTTCACAGGTGCCAGTCCCAAGTTCTTCACTGGGGCTACGTATGTTGTGATAATGTGCTGGCGAGTTGGTCATCAGAGACGTTTTTCTCTTAAGATCTTGAGCAATATGGTCATGAGGGGCCCGCTGTGTTATTTAAACCCTGAAGGGATGGACAAAGGCTGAAGCGTCTTCACACATCTGTACATAGGCCAGTTCAGATGGAGAAAGCAAACGGCATATTGCAAAGTTTTGAATCAATGCTCTGTGACAGCCCAGAAGACAAATCCCTTTGGCCATTCAAGAAGGTTCCCGAGTCCCTTGATTCACTTCACAACTAGTTGCTGTACTGAATAAAGGGCAAATGGCTTATTTAGACAAGGAGCGTAGCCTTTTTTTTTTCTTTCTCTCAACATAAACTCGTTTTTGCAAACACATGCAATAAGAGACATTTGTGGGCTTGCAAGTCTGTAAAATTGTAATAGTTCATCAAATTTATGCAATGTGAACTGCAGCGGTTTCATCTTCGGTGGGAACCCTGTGATTGGGAAAAGGAAGAGAAGGAAAAGACCTTGAAGGACTGTCTCGTAGTGGCTCTTTGCTGGTACATTCTGAGGCCATAACCTGATGGCTCAGCAGCTGGTGGGCTCAGTCCCTCTCTCTGTGGTCTCTGTGTCAGCAGGGTGTTCAGTATGACAGTGCTTTTTGTGACAAGAGCTGCTGACTTCTGGGACTCCCAAACAGATGGTGGCTACGTGAGAACACGTGTAAGTGGCTGACACTGTAGGTCTTGTTTTCCCCAGTTGTCACACTGTTCAGGATGCAGTGTTAAAGGCCAGAATCAGCACAAAGGTTTCTTCCCTAAGAAGGAAAGGAAAAATAACCCCTCCCAAACCAAACCCAGACAGCTTGGGGCCTTGTGGTTCTGATGCCTTGAGCCATAGGGAACTTGTCAAATCTCCCTGTTTGCTAGGTGTGCCAAATGTTAGAAAAGGCAAAAATAACACTGTAGGGTAAATTTCTGCAGGGGATGTGGTGGGGGGGGGAGTGGTATGGCACTATTGCAAAATTCAAACAATAAATAAATGTGAATCTGTGTAAAAAGAGGATTTTGAAAATAAAAATGAGGACAAAGGAGCCCAATGTATAAATAAAGCAATTTGCTGCTGCTTACATTTTCCACCAAGGACAAAGGAAATGGCAGTGTGGTGTCTCCTCATGATCATTTGAAAGCTGCACTGTACTGCTGAATTCCTCTTTGGCAATCTTTTCTCACTCAAGTGACTGAAATCTGTCAAATTCCAATAGACAGAAGCAGAACCTGATTTCAAAGTGTGTTGTCAACCTTCTTCTGAGATGGATCTCAGAATAGATCAACCTTCTGACATTTGTTCTTTTATCAGCATATCTGGAGCTTGTGGAAATTTAAATATTAAAGCATAATGTCTGAATCATAGCAACCCTTCAGTGTCCAGTAAAAAAACCCAGTCTGCCTGGTTCACATGGTGCATTTTACTCCATCTGCAGAAGTCAGCTTTGTATGTGCTTTTAAAATTTAAAAAAAAAATAAAAAAGAAAAAGCAAAAGCTGAAATCCCAGCCCTCTGAAGATGATACCATTTAGGAGCTGGCTGGTGCATGGGATTTTTTACAAAGTCACATTGCATTTTTCAGCAAAGAAAGAAGATCGTTGTCTGCAGTAAAGTGCTAGAGGAGGAAAAATAAGATCCTACCAAAAAAATGGGAAATTTGCTTGAGATGAGCAAGCATTAAACTGCCTCAGATCACCCAGCAGTTTCTCTGCGCACGGTGCCTGGTGCAAAGTGTATCACAGCAGTTCAGTAACTCCAAGGTACAGGAGCAGTGTAGCGGTAAGCACTGGAGCAGGTGATCTCCAGAGGTCCGGCCTAAATTGCTCCATGTCCTGAGGTGGTTCCTGTCTGGGACCCATGAAAGTTCTGAACAAAAAGTTGGGTTTAAAATACATATGTGAAGATAAGGAGAGCGGTGATGCCACACGCTGGCTTATGGGCAATAAAAGCTATATGAAGTAGCTGAAGTTCTATGGCTAAGAGGAAGTCCTCCTGTACTCCAAATGTCACTGTGTCATTCTCTGTTTTCCATAAACTGTCTCCAAAATTTTCTGTTGCAAGCCAGAGCTAGCACTGTGGCATCTGAAACATTTCCTTTGTGATTCGTAACTGTGACCGATGCTTAGGAGGGAGACACCTGGATGGAAGGACACTTGAAAATAGGTTGGGAGCCAGCACAGATGCCCAGGGAGCAGTCAAGCTCTTAAAAACGAACAGTAATGAAACGCTGTCATATTGACCCTCTGAGCCAAGGGGAACTGCACTGCTGAGATCCTGGGTTTTATTGCTGAAGGGGTAAATTAACATATGAAAGCAACTTGAAAATATTGCAGCCTTTAAAAAAAACAGGATTTTTTTTAAAAATTGTTTGTCATTTTTGTCCTTTCTTGGAAAAACGCTGACTTTTCAGTGATATGTAACAAATACATAAGTATTCAAAAATAGAACTATTTGGGATGGAAAATTAAAACCATTTTAGTTCCTTAATAAAAACCTGAATGTTTATGTTGAGTTTTGACAGAATGAATTTTTATAAGCCTTGGTTAGATAAGATTTATAAAGGTAAATTGTCCTAATTTACTGTTCATTTGATATTGTGTGTCCTGTTATAATAACAAAATAGAATTTCAAAGTGGATTTCAGAACGTGGTGAGCATTCCCACGGCGGGTAAAGTACAATTACTTATGGTTTTGGAAATGCTGATCCTAAAAGGTTTTGGATTTTTTTTTCAGATGCTTTAGTGCTCTCATGGAAAATGGAAACATCTCCGACTTCAGCTGCAAGCTGAAGCAATGTATATAGCTACTGAGTAATGCCTACACAGTGGGATCCTGATTTGGAGGAAGGTTGTGCCTGCAATTATTATGTCTTCATATTAATTACAAAGCCAGGAAAAGTAAATGGGAATGTTCTTCCTCTTCTCTGAGGAAATGACTATATTTCAAGTTTAATTTAAAACTAGCAAACACTGTAAAAGTCTTCTACAGTTGCACAGGAGATCAGCGTCAGGGTTTTTCTAGAAAACTTTAAGCCAAAATATACCAACAGATAGAGAGAATGACATATTCTTGAAAGTGCTGGCATATTCTGGGAGCAGCGTGGAAAATTACCCCTACTCTAAGTCTCTGAATCTGAAACCAGTTAAGCGTGTCCTCTTTAAAGGGTGCATTGCTTCTGTTGTCACTCCTATCTCTTCTGACATTCTGGCATTTCTAACATTCTAATACCCTGCTCTGGCAGGGGTTGGACTAGATGGTCTTTCGAGGTCCCTTCCAACTCCTAACGTTCTGTGATTCTGTGGTGCCAGATCTTAGTGTAGTCGGGATTCGTGGTTGGTAGCTATGGGGGTTGGTTTGCTTCCTGTCAAAGTGGACCACTGCAGTCCTTCTGCCAGGAATACTGAAACAGAAAAATGTGAATGTTCATGGAAATTAATTGAAATTTTAAAAAGAATAATTTATAATTTATGACTACATAAAAAAGAAAACTGTTATGCACCTCTTTTGTTCACACTATGGATTTCTTGTCTTTTCATGTTTGCTTTACTGTTTTGTGATCCAGAATGCAAAGTTTAACTGTTTATTAGCATGCTCTGATGTTCTGAACACTGTACTTAGTTATTCATAAAGAAAGAGTTTTGATAGATTAGCAAATAACATTAACAAAGTTTTTCTTATTAATTTCCCAATGTAATAATAAACAGGTGTACCGACATAGTTAACTGTACAGATAGTTAATGGCTGCATGTCTGGAGCCAGATTCTCTGCTATTGTAATGGTGAAACAAGTGGAGCTTTGCCAGCAAATAACTTGGTTTGTTTTCCGTTTGCCTGTCTGGAAATGCATTTTTACTTCATAAGCCCCAGCGTTTTGGAAGATCTGTTTGTAGGTAAATCACGGTAAGATGGAAACTGTCATTTCTAGGAAGCAGCAGATGCTTAGGGGAGTTGGTGAGTGATAACTCTGGTCCTGGGGTAATCGTCACATTCTCAGTGGCCATACGGACGAAGGGCCGTGGCCTTAAGCCAGTAACAGCTAAAGAGTTGATTTCTTTTGTTGTTTGCGAGGTTTGGGTTGGGTTTTTTTTGAAGGAGGAGGTGTAGCACATCAATTAATAAATTAAAAAGCACATTCCAACATGCACAAGGTTTTAAATTGGGAAGCTGGTATGCATTGCTGGGTGGAATAGTAATTTAAGGTAGCTGAACTAGACATGTGCATGCTGACATTTTTGTTTGTGCATAAATTAATTCCTAATGTTGTAGGGCACCGTTGGATGCAAGGAACATTAAAAGAGTTTGACCATGTCTGAACTAAGATTCTGGTGTCAAACAGGAGGTAAAATTCACTTCATTCTAATTATTGATTAAAATTTTATTAGCAGGTTTTAAAGATATCGGCGGGGCAGTTCTTCAGGGATGAGCAACCTCAACATGTGCCTTCCTGTTTCCATAGCAACACATCCTTTTCATCCTTCCCAGGCAGCCTGGCCTGCATTGTGTACTGCAGGAGTATTAGGTTCAGAAGAGTTGTATTAACAGCTCAGTAGTTTTCCCTAAACCTTGCTATTAAATATTTTTGGTTTGGATGATCATTAGCATAGAAAAGCGGTTGGGATTATTGTGCTTTTTTAGAGAAATAAATCATGGCAGCAGAGCTGAAAACGGGACAGAACTGGATACCGGGGTGAAGGGGTTTGGTCTGATTCATTGACTGCGAAAACAGCGATTCCTGCGACCGTGCAAATGCGCTTCATCAGTAAGATCAAGATTTTAGCAGGAATAGGTCCGGTGGTTGTTGTTAAAATCTGTGGAAGTGTTCTTGGTTCGTATTGTTTGAGCCTTGGAGAGAACTGAAGTATAGTAAAGGTTAAGGCTATAAATGGTGGCCGTTAGCAAGGACCAGTTTTCCAGCACTGTGGATCGTGGCCTTGGATGCACATTTAGAGGTGGCATTTTCAAGCTTACCCTAAGCAATTTGGTAACTTTCCAGGATACTTGAGGCCATTTCAGACTGCGGTGTATTCATATTTTGCTGCGAGCCTGACGCTCTGCTATTGGATTTGGAATGTCAAACTTGTCTGTCAAGGTATGGATTTCTAAGACTGGGGCAGAACATCTCAGTATCATTTTCACAGTTCTTAGCTGCTGTGAGCACAGGGAACTCCTTTTAAGTGTATCCTTTGGATAGATAGGTATCTTTTAGAAAGATGCATCTTTTGTCTTGCCTGTAAGAGATGAATAATTCAGTATATCCCTATGCAAATGATTATTACTCCCTATGAAAAAATGTGTGCACCTTATTTCTTCTCTCCATTTGTGTAGTGTCAGTTTGCCAGTGATGAATCTTTGTCAAACACAGCAATGTGCCACAGTGTTTTCTGAGCTGATTGCACGCATATCTTCTGTTTTGGCATTGTGAAGGCTTAAATTACCACTTAAACTGTGAATTTTAAAATACTATTTTAATGTTATCACTATACAGTAAAAGAAGCAAATTACCATGGGGGAAGCATTTCAGCAAAGCATAATGATGCAGATCACCACAATATTTTCCTTTGGCCTTTGGGATGTTTAGTTGTCTGTTTCTCCATTTGTTTAAATTTTTCCATGATGTTATGTGAGGCACATCAATAAAAAGCGAGAGCTTTCCCCGTAGTTGTTGCTATAGTTACACGGTGCCGCTCTCAGCCTCCTGCACGGAACGTAAACCACCTGCAATTCCAGAAAATCCTTTCTTGGCAGAGAGAAGTTGAAAGAGACGGTACTGGTGTGCGGGTACGGAGTAAATCCTAGGTTGCTAGAATTTCCTGCAGAGGTCTGCAGAAATGCTTTATGGATGAGGACAGCATGGAAAGGGGACGAAAGACATCTTTTTTGGGGGTAAAAAGGTGCTGGATGCAGAAAATGGAAGATAAGAAGTACGTACCAAAATGAACTAAAAAGCTCAGTTCATAGCATATCTCAGCTCCAGGAGAAGAGGGACTGAGTTGCCTTTAAAAGCTCTCTGAGTTGTACCCCTCTGTACAGACAGAAATGTCACATTCCCAGAATGCTGCTGTTCTCCTGACTCCAGAATTCAGTGCTTAACTTAATCCTCAGGGTCTGTACAAAGGTTGAAATCAGCACTGACTCTTGGAAATAGCTTTTTGTCTCAACAGATCTCGTACGCATTCAGGAACCCTAAAATGGCTTTTAACGTGGCTTCTCTGCACTGAACTTACTTAACTGAATTCTACTTTCACTGCATGTCATTTTCTTTTCTCTGTCCTCTATGGGCATTAGTTCAAGGATTTGGTATGAAGTACTGCTATAAACAGTAGTCTTTAAAAATCTTCCCTGGGATAGACAAATGTCCCTGGTCTATAGATGGGGAAACAGAAGCAGTGAGAAACGTTTGCCTATGGAATCGCGCTGCAAACCAAGCCTATAAAAAGTTGCCTTTACCTTCACTCTTCCTTTCCTTGAGTTCTTTTTATGACTGAATAAAGTAGGACGGGTTTATTTCATATCAGTCACCATGTGAGAAAGGACAGTTAAGTAAGTGCATGATGTCTCATCTTATGTTAAATTTGAATGTTCATTTTTCAAGTATGTTCTAAATATACAGATGAGCCAAGATTCCAGGACCCAGTAACGCCTTCACTGCAGGGTTTTTATTCACTTTTTTCTGAAGTTCCAGACTTACAGAGCAGTGTGAATCTAATCCCATGGGTGATTAAATAAAACAGAGATTTTTAGAGTTTTTTCATTACGCAACATGCATGGGCTCAAGGGGAGGTCAGGCTATGAAGTAGGGAAGGTGGTGAAAGATGATCCCTGGCCTAAAGAGATAACAACATACATAGTTAAAATAGTCAAGACAAGGTGGGAAAATGTAGAAACAGCAGAGTCAGTGAGTAGCATTTGGCTGGTGATACAGACAGCACTCTGAGGTTTAGTCCTCTGCTGTCTCCTTCTTGTGATGGTTTCTACCATTCATCAGGGGAAAGGTCTGACCAGATCCCTTCAAAGCTCAGGGAGGAGAATATTTTTGCTTTGTACAAGGCAATTCTCCCTCTGTAATGAGAAGGTTCAGAGTCATAGGGCTAAGAGGAGCAAAGCATTAGTAATGAAAACTGATAGCTGGAAATGAAGGAGACTTAGTCATGACTCGGAGTTTTTGCTCTCAACTACAGTCAAACTTTTTTCCTCAAGGCTTCTTTTCTCCTTTCAAGGAGAAGCAATTGGTGCCCCTGCCATTCCCATCAAGGCTTGCCTTCACTGCTTAAATCCTGTTAAGACCGTTGCTGATTACCAGTTGGAGAAGCAGCTTTGGAGCCATCCATGTAGTCAGCCTGAAGAAGAACTGGTTACCTAATCACACTGTCAGCTAAGTCGTTTTTTTCTGGGACTTGAGTCTAGCCAGTGCACACTGATGTGAGGCTGAACTTGACTTTCTGAATTCTTCATCCTTGTGGATGAAAAGTTGTGGTCACTATCACGTTAGGAAAATGAAATCTTCAAAAGTAGAATTATTATTTGGAAAGAATACAAAGTTGTCACTGTTTAACTGTCCTCTGGAGAGCCAAAAAATTTCTCAGTAGTGAAAGTAACCAAAAAGCATCTAATGCAGAGAAAGCAAGAAGTATTTCTGCCTGCTAGAGCTTTGGGAGCTTTCTAAAATGAACAAAAAACCCCAACCGAATAAGCCACCCCCCTCCTGCCAGTTAAAAAAAGAATGAAATAATGTGGTGTGGGCACTATAGACGAATTAATTGGAAGAAAAAACTGAAGAAATTTCAGAAAAGGATAGCCTTTCATGCTGGAAAGTAAACTGTTCCATCAGCAACCTTTCAGCAAGGCACGTTGGCTAGGAGAGGTGTTGAAAATCAGAGCTGCTGAAATTACTGGAACTGTATTTCAACACAGCAATTTAAAGACAGTTCTAAACAATAAAGGGCTACTACTTAGACATAAAAATAATTCCTATTTCCTAAGAAATTGCTGAACTGTAATGTTTTCCTTCCATATTACTCGTCATTCTCATGAAGAACTGGGAACAATCAATCTATCATGTAGCTGAATAAACTTGAAGTGCACTTTAAATTTAATCATATATAACTTTAACTTTAAATCCAGACTTTGCCTCTTTTCCTTTCCTATAGTGTGTATTTGAACCAACTTTATAGCTATCCAAATTGCAGTAAAACTATAGAGCAAAGTGTTTACTTAAGTGGCACCTAATGCAATGCTGATCATCACACTACAGAAGGTTTTGTTAACTGGACAGCATTTTGAGTTGTCTGTGTGTTCATGACATTTTGAAAGTTTAGTTTACATTTGTATTCTCAAAACTGTTTAAAGATTTTAGGGGCACTTGAAATCTCAGTAGGTTTCTAGTTTTGCCGATGAAGTGTCTAATTTTTCAGAAAGCTCAGTGTCTTCTGAAAACAGGTTTGTAAAGCAGCTTGGGCTGGGCAGCTAGAGCGAGATTTGTCTGCTTTAATATTAAACTGTGTCTGAGGTCGTCAGATATCTGTAAACAGTGAAGAGGAAGAGATGATGGGTATGGGTAAAAGGGTGGTACGAGGATTCTTTTGACTTCAGGTATTTGCCTTGGATAAGATGAACCCTGCTCTGAAAGTGCCTGTCAGTCTCTTGAGTCTGGAATGAGTTGGGTGCCTTGGTGAAGGATGGATACGTGCATACATATGTACATACATGTAAGTAGATGTGACATAGATGTTTTGGGTGCAGGCAGATTGAATCCCACTTCCAGAAACTGAGGTATCAGTAGTGATCATCTGCAGAGGAATTTGTGCAGAAAAAAGAAATAGTATTGTGTGTTGCTACTAATGCAAGGTCTGAAAGCATGAAACCAGTTCAGCAGAGAGCTCTGCAAAAGATAGCCAGGCCTGAGGTGGGCATTTGCTGGCTGTGAAGGGTGATGGAGCAGGTAACAAAGCAGTTCACCCATGAATACAGTTCTGTTAGTAAGTGGTCTTGAGGAGTAAAGATCTCTTGGCTGTACTGTACAAGAAATATTTCCATTGTTGATATTCAGCAGGCTTTAAGTTATCATAAGACCTCTGAAGCAGTGTCAGAGAAAAACAGTTTTGAAGTTATTTAAGGAGACATCTCAACATTGTTTTACTTTGTTATCTTCATCTTTGGTTGTTCTGTTTTCCAGCAGTTTAAAGAATAAGTTCAGCTTCTCTTGTATTTATATTGCAGGTCAGTGATAACTACTCTGTGTAGCATTCATTTGTTTGTCTGTTGTACGTATATAGTTCTGTGGACATGCATGCATATCATGTATTGCTTTTCTAACTGCAAAGTGAAGCTTGCTGCTTCACTGTAAGTTTGAGCTGATTTGGTTTTAGTCTTCTACAGTATTTTTTCAGTAATAGTATCTATGACTTAAAAGCCTTTCATGGTATTACTTTTCCTTTGGGAGTAATAATAAATATTTGTCATAGTGCCAAATGTGGCCTTAGATTTCAATTAATTCTTTTCTGTCTAGGTTACTTTCTGTAGCTGCTTCTCCTCTGTATTAGCCTAGCGCCAAGTATAAGGTGGAAGAAACTGGCTCGCTGCATGGACACGGGAAAGAACAGTGAGATCTGTGCATGAAGGAGACCCCATGTTTCCAGTGTTCCTGCCTCCTCCAAAGCGAGGAAAACAAAGCTCTTGAATTCTTAATCTGGTCAAATATTCTTTCAGAGCTAGAGTTGGGGGGTTTGTTTGTTTGTTTGTTTGTTTGTTTTATTATTATTATGAAGAATACTTTGTTATCCCAGGTCTCTGGCAGATATAGTCCTTCCAAAATGGTGCCAGCTATTCCTGTCTTGATTCCAGCTGGTTTCTTCTTCTCCCTAAGGTTATGCAGAGCATCGCAGGGGAAGGCACCAAACGGCATCTCAGGGAGTCAGCTTGCATTGTCCCTTTCGGTCCTCTGACCTTCTGGAGCTGGCGTGGCGCCTCTGAATCCCTCAGTCCATCGGCTGTTCTTCCTGTCCCTGTGCCAGAGACAGATTTTACTTTCCAGCCTCAGATCCCCGCACCTGAGGCGTGAATGCTGTTTTCACCATGACTATTCTGCCAGGATCCAGGAAAATGTCCTGGAGCGGGCATTTTCAGAAAACATCTCTGCAGTATTAATTGCAGGAGACTTCGATTTAAGGACAATCTTTTGTGCTTGCCTTCTTCCAAGGCCTGACTCGATACATTCCCTCTACTTAAGGAGCTGCCTCCAGTTCGGAATTTAGGTGCATCTTACGCTGATGGAGGCAAAGGAGTGAGGTGTCTCCAAAATGTACCTCGAACCCTGTGCAGCAGTGATGTTGTTTGCTTCCCTAATCAGAACAACTCAAAATAGTGTCACTTGGCACCCAGTGGCATTCCAAATTCTGCCTGCATTTCTTTCCCAGTCTTGCTCGCTTCTAGGGAAGCTTAGGCAGAAGTGGTGTGAAGAGTAAGTGTACGGACTTCTGACCCACAGAGGAGCCTGGAGGTAGAAATGTGGAGAAGCCGTGCTACAGCAGGGTTATTCCCCGACTAAATGGTCTGAGTCTGTAAAAGGTGTGTTTGCACACCCATATGTAGTCTATGCCACTTCGGGGGCAGGGTCTTTCTTAGCCCTGTGTGTTGCTTGAAATGCTTGAGTTTTACCAGCTCAGTATTGAAACTCAACTCTTCTTTTATGGGTTTGTAATTAATAGTTTAGTGAATAAAGGTAAGGCAGAATAGAGTGAATTTTGTCCATACAGCTATAAAAAGGTTAAAAAGCAGTAAGCTGTGCTTTGTCTCTTGCCCAAAATCTCTGTTCTGCACCAGAAAAGTATGTCAAAATCTGTCTTTACCTAAGCAAACTAGCCCTTGCTTTTAACAGATACTGATGGCAGAACTCTTCCTTTGCTTACTATCAACAAGCAATTCCTCTAGACTTCACTCAGCAGTCATGTATGATTTTGAACTGATGTTTGGAGAAACAGATCCAATCCTACCTTCTGGGCACTTCTGTTTTGAAGCTGCCTGCTTTGATTCTCTTCCTGACCATTTTGAATTCTTATCGTATGATGCTTATTTTTCAATTATGCCTGACAAAGCCTATTCTCCCACTACTACTTTTATATCCAATATTCACTGTTTGCTTATTTTTTTTCAGAACACTTACTAAAGTATAAAATACTGCTTTAAAGGTACAGCTAAGAAAAACAGAGGTGTTATTCCTAAGGTCCTGGTCTTGTCTTTTTGGCTATTGTTTAGCTGGGAAAGAAAAGAAGATTTGTTTCTCCCCTCTGGTAAGCATTACTTGGCTCATTACTTTGCTTAAGTTTCTTGACTGGGTGATTTGGCTAAAGTTCCTGATCTTTTCTTAACCCTTAAGAAATGGAAAGAGCCTCTTGGGTTCTGCTTTACAGTAGACCCTGAAAACCCTCTCTGAAATCAGGGGAATGGCTTAGCCATGTAGATGGGACTGAAGGTGCAATTCGTGGCTCTATTACTTTGTAGTTTGTTGGGGGATTATTTTTAAGGGTTTTTCTTCAATATTCAGCTAGTGGTTTACTTGCAATTGAAAGTTAACACAAACCCAGCCTTACAGAGCCAACTTCAGGTGAAAACACTGTGTTTTATCCGCCCCTTTGAGCAAACATGTCTCTCCTTTGGTGCACACGCTTGAAGTAAAGCTCTGTAAGGTCTGTGTTTGAAGTCTGAATCATGGGATTTTTTCTTTTGCTTGCTTTTGTCTTTTATCACAGCTCTGTCAACTATCTTTCTATTTTCTTCTTTGAAAAGGATGCCATTAGTTCAGAGAACTATATTCTATGAGATGGAGGGGAATAATGGTTTTAAGTGGCAGCTGTGTTAATTTGGGGATGTTAGCAAGTCATTAGCAAGACTTCTTGGTCTTTTTCTTGGTGCTTGTACAATCCAACCATTGTGGTATCTAAGTCAATCTTGAGTTACCCCATCTAGACCCCAACACCAATGGTGAGTATGAGGATGCCTGTAACGACAGGCACAAAAGCAGAGGCAGACAGACAAGACACATGACCCACAGGAGTTTTATTAGATGTGCACTTGCACTACAGTACGGTGTGGTATAGGCACACTTGAACCAGATACAAGTAAGTTAACTCAAGTACAACAGTTGCAGCACAGAGAAAACGTAATCTGCAAATCCTGCCCAGAAAGGAGGGTCAGTTCATCCTGACCTCTCTCCGACTACAGCTATGCTATAGCTTGTATCAGGCTAGTTGTTTTAAAGCTCTGATGGGTACGTATGAACTACAGTGCTGTCACTGTTAGAACTGCACTGTGTTGCTTGCAGAGGAGCCACCATCTGAGCCACCATCAATGCTAAGATTACAACTTGTAACTTTGCAAAGTAAGGCATCCTAATGACATCACTGCTGAGTTGCATCTGCCTATGCTTGCGTAGCTGTGAGAAAATCTGCTAGTTCAGTCAGCAAGAAGAAAACTGAGAAGCTCAGTGACTACTTGTGTCCTTGATATCTCTCTTTGCATTTCTAACACTTTAGCTTATGACTTCTGGACTTCACCTCAGATTACTTGTAAAGCATGGGGAAAAAAGCCCTTTCTTGTTTAATATCAACAAGCAGGTTTTTTAGACTACACTCAACAGTAATGCACATTCATATCATGTGTCTTGAAACTCGACCAAAATGCAGCCTTGCCATTGATAAGGGAAAATGAAAGGGCAGAAGTCCAAACTAAAGCCCATTTAAATGTAAAGCTATTTTACAGAAGATGTCCATATGGACAGTTTACACATTCACTTCTTGGTTCTGAGTTACAGAATTGTGTGAAGGACATCCTCAGAAATGAACTGCACACACTCACTTTTGTTCAGTGCAAACAGCCCTTCAGAAGAGAATAGGAGTCGGGTAAGAAGAAATTGTAGGTAAATGTGGCCATACGGAATATCTTTTTACCTTTTGTTGTATCCTAAGTATTGTTTTATAAGCTGGCAAGAATCGACAGCCTGGTTTGCATGATCACCGTAAAACTACGTGCTTGTAAACAGACCAATGTATGATACAAAGAGTTGCTTTATAAAAGGTGTTAAGCACCAAAGCATTTCCAAAATAATCTTTTCCAACCTAGCTGCTCTTTCTTGAGGAAAGGGTTCCTGAGAGCCCAATGGGGTCTCTTTCTGATTTCGCCCAACGAAGTAGGAGGAAGCACCATTTCACCTGCACACTGCTGCTCATCTTGCTGTCTGGACCTTCTGCTCTGTGATTTGCTCAGTGCTTTGAGAGCTACATCTGATACTGCAATGCAGTTTGAGGTGTTCCTCGGATTCTTGCTTCTGCCTTCATCACTGAACTTTTTATCAGCTCTTACTTTTCCTAGACCTGTGCTGAAGATGACCTTCAACTCTCGGTCTTGGATATAATGTTCTAGGTCAGAATGAATCACAACTACCCACTCCTTTTCTTTGTACAGTCATTTACATCAGCTCAAAATGTGTGTAAATTTGAAATAGTAATGCTTTATACCCATAATACATGGGTGCAAATGGCCATATGATCCCATGGGACACTTGAATGACTTGCACGCTTCTAATTGTGCTTTGAGATACTGCTTCATCCGTTTTATTTTGGATGGACGACATCTTACTAAGCACTTAGTATAAGGTATTTTCTGTATGTTCTGTTTGACACCATACCGAGGGTCATGAGACTGCGGTCTCTGGCTCTGTGATGAGATCATCATTGCCTAGTTCTGGCCATACAAAGATAAAGCGCTGTGGCACATTTAATGTCTGTCATTGTGAGAGGCAGGGGTGAAAGTTCTGAATGAATGTCACTCTCTGCCATGCCCGAAAATCGGATGGAGCAGACCTTAGTGCCACGTTCGGAGCCTAAGACAAATCTCTCCATTATCTAATTTCTGTCAAGTGTGTTTTTGTCCTCTACTTAAAAGAGCAAAACTTAAAGATTTTCTTGTCTTCTACAGGTGTAAAAAAAAGCATCTTTAATGCTTAATCCTCTCTGCACTGCAGCTGCTTCATGTATGATATAATCCTCATGTATTGTCAGTGGACCAGATACGTTCAGTCTTGCACAAAGTCGTGAGCCCAGGTTTTGTTCTGCGTTGAGTTGGAGATGCTTTCCTGTTGGGAAGGAATTGACATGTTTGAGTAAAACCAAAAGAAAAACCTCGTGCAGCAGCCCTGAGCTTTAGTCATAACAAGTATCTTTGTTTCCCTGTGAAAACAGGAACGTGAACAGTTAATCCTTACAATAGATACATCTCCTTGCTACCTATGCACAGCAACGCAAACATCTCCATCTTACAGGACTTTGATTTCACCGCAGAAACTTTAAAAGTACAGCAGCCCAAGAAATCTGTAGTTGCAAGTATGTTTTTAAATCCCAAGATACAGTCTTGTGAATTTCTTCCTCATTTTTTTTGCCTTCAAAAGCGCAATGCATAACGGAGAAAATCCATCATAAACTGGCCTGAATGATAACCTCAGCTGTGGCTTGTTTGATGTAACGTGGAATGATTCTTTTAAATAGATGCTTGTTAATTTGTGCAGTGAGCCATTCAACTCCTGCTTTGAAGTGCCCTGTGAGAACAGAACAAAATTTCTATTGTCATTGTATATTAGCAAGACCGGCGCTACTTCTAGCGAACGGGCTCAGCTATTTGTCTGATGTTTCAAACAGTGCATAGGAGAACGCACGGCACGTTTGAATGAAGCTGCTAGGGCTTTTATTGGAAAGTGCCATTCTTACCCTATCTTTATTGCTGTATATTGGGCTCCCTCCCCCTACGCAGTTTTCAAGCTATGCCAGATGTGCTGCATTGCCTTTCACTACACACGCAGAAATTATATGATCATCAACATAATTCTTTCCTCTCTCCATTTTGCAACTTTCAGCTATTTGTGTGCCATGGAAATAGGATAGGAGGGATTAGATGAGCTCTGCACCACTTTTCTGTTTGCCATTCATGGGACAGATACCAATATTGAAAGAGAAACTAGAAATTAGACTTTCTCAAATTCAATTCGTTTCAAAGGACACGTGTAGTCTTACTGCTCCATTTTACAGTACTCTGCATACCACCATGGCTCCCTAAGCCATAGTAGGCATCTCTTATGCTCAAGTTGATTTTCTGACTCTCTGGAATGGTTTTATATTGTAACTTGATATTTTGACAGTTGGCCTGGAGGCCCTGACGCAGTTGTGCTGTATTGCACAAGTACAGGCAGAGGGAAGGACTGACTGACAGGACAGGGCTTCTGCTGTAAAAAATTCACATAAGATGTTAGTTTAGAGCACCAAGACAAAGAAGTCCATATTATGCAGGCTTCATGCATGTGTTATGAGCAGTTGTTTGAAGGCATTGGAAGTTCTTTCCACGTACCAGGATGAACCACAGACACATGACCCAGAGTTGTCTGATACTTCACTTGTGTAAAGCCACTGCTGGGGAGAGGACTGAGTGGTCTAGGTCTGCTGCCTGGGGAGAACTGCTTGTGTAAAGGTGGAGTGAGGACAGATTGTTGACTGGAGACTCACTTTGAAATCAGCGTGCCTTTAGCACCGTGACTTTACACAGAGTCACCAGAGTGAGATAGATTTGATTTTGATACCAGTGTTGAGATAAGACGAATTGCCTCTTGGAGGGATGTGGATGACTCCATTAGCTCTTGAGGAAAACCAGAGGATCACGATCTGTATCTAAGTCGCTTGTTTTTTAGATTGCTGAAGTGAAGTGCAGTGAATCTCAACCAGAGCATCTTATTTGCTTACACTTATTCCTCTCATCTGAAAAACAGAGCACTCGGCAATGAGGAGTCACTCTAAATACTGTGCTTTCCCCAGAACACTGTCCTCTGTCCAATACGTTGCAGCATTATTTTACCCAGAAGTACTTTTCTCCAGTTTAATCAACCTGTGGATTGCAGCTGTCACTTCAGCTACCTTGAAAAAAGCCTCAATAATTACTGACAATAGGAGGAGGGAAATAGCCCCTTCTTGTTTTGCGTGACCAAGTCAGACAGATCTGTTAAGTGTTGTTTTCCCTCCTACATTTTGTATATTTAATGTTTGGGGAAAAAAACCCGCATAGTCTTACTCTAGACTTTGAGTAGTGTGACTGTGAACTCAAGTGAAATTCCCTTGTGGTTATGCTGCGTTGCCGTGTGAGTTCTGCGCTTTCATTTGCGCTTCGAGTATTTATATTTGAAAAGGGAAAAGGTGACTGCAATGTATCACATGGTTTCATTTAACCAGTGACATGGGGCAGCTTTCCCTCTTTACTCCACCAAACACAAAGCATTTCGTTTGAGAACGTGCTACAATACTTGTTTTAAATTGAGTTAGAAGCGATGTGCAGCTGTATTAGTACACATCATTCCAGTGCTCTTTCATCCTGGGAAGGTCTGGCTCAGGCATAAAAATGGAATTTTTTTTGTCGAGGCATGCAGGGCTGCTGGGGCTGTGTTTTTATCAGCAATAAACTATGAAGAGAAGCAATTAAAAAGAAAACAAGAAAAAAAAAGAGGGGGGTAATGTGGGGGAAGGACAAATAATGGAAATGAAATGGTGCCCTTTGTCCAGAGGCTGGTCATTAGTTCCCTCTGAAGAAGATCTTTCCTTAATTCTGCAGATTTTTTTCCTATGTAACTTTTAATAGGGTCTTCATTATCTTCAGTCTTCATTGACTTCAGTTTTGTGCCAGTGATTCACATTGCTGCTTGCTCTCTCCTGGCCTTTGTCACTGCAGGCATTTTGCCCAGCCCTCCTCCAAGTTTTGTTAATAAGTTATTACAAAAACCCCCAGGCTTTGTGTGTTTTCTGCAAGTGCTGTTTTCTGTGACACAAGTCCAGTGTCTGGCCTTTTTCTAGTATGTGGTGTGGCATACCTTTTATTTTCACAGCACTAATTCTCTGCCTTTTAGCTTTCCCGACTTGATGGTGAGGAGAATCATTTTTGTGGCCTGTCATTCTGTATCTATCAGCTGCCTTTTCATCCCTTCACATTTCTGCCTGGCTTTCCATAGATGTACGAGGCGTTTTTGTGTAAGACCATTCATAAATCCTAGTTACTCTCTATTTTTCTTTTGACGGTTTTCAATAACCTTGGAGCTCACTAGAATCATGCAGAAAGATCTATTTGATGACCTTTCTGCATGCTTGGAAAAGTAAAGGCTGGAAAGGACTCAGTGATCCTTATTTTAGGGAAGATATTCTTGTCTAGGGGCTACCCGACCGCTACATTTTTCTCTGGTGTTTTTTCAAAAGATACACGTCTAGATACATTTATCGATTTGAGAGGTTACTATCCTACTGCGCTGTTTCCTTAAATATTTGTTATGCCATTTAAGTTCCCTTGAGCAGTTTAATTCAAGGTGACCAAACGCTTTCTGGTTTCCTCTGTCTACTCCTGATGGAAAAAAGAAGTAAAATCCTTTAGTTAGAGGTAGTGAGTCTCCACACAGACATAAAAGTAGTGGCACTGATTTATGGTAATCTGGTAATAAAAAGCTTACCACAGTCATCTTATTCATGCAAGGGCATGTTATATTCCCTTCTCATTCAACTTGAAAGTTTTCCCACTCCAAGTAGGCTTGTTCTGGAGGTTCCACATATTAACTGTGCAAACAAGTGCCTTTGCTATAGGTGCAGCTGGTTTTCTTTGCTTGAACTTGTTCCCTGAATGATTGTTCTGTGGTGTGTCTTTAGTCTTGGTTTGTGATACCTTTTTCCTGCTTGTTCATATTTACATACATGTTTTTACCTGGAACCTTACCAAAAAAATCCCCTTAATCTCTTAGATGTTCTGATCTGTTGAGAATTAGATGGGATACGTTGCACGTTTACTCTTCGGTGCGTTTCTGCAGCACACGTGTGTGCATTTGGGATATAGGCTGGGCTGGCAGTGTTGTGCGTGCGGAATCATGAGGAAATCTGGTGCCTTCTGAGATAAGAACAATCGAGCTGCTGCATGAGGTGAGATGTGTGTAGCCTACGGTGATGTTCTAGTGGCGTTTTGGTCTGTTCCACTGCCTTAAAGATTGGCGAGAAAATTAAAAGTCAGTATTTGTTTACGTGTGACTTTAGTAACGTTAAGGAGCGGGTAGATGAGGTACTTAAGGATATGGTTTAGGGGGTAGACAGGAACGGTTGGACGTGATGATCTCAGAGGTCTTTTCCAACCGAGCGATTCTGTGATTCTGTTTACACTTAATTACAGAAGAAGAGAACTTTAATATACTAAAATGTAAAGAAAACAGATGACAATGAAATGTTACTGGATTTGCAGGAGAGAAAGATGGTCCTGCTAGCTTTGCAATAATCTGTTTCTGAATTCTGAGAAGTAAAATTATTTTAGAATTATGACTGGGATTGGATTCTTGTGAATTTTGGCACTTCTCATTATTCGGACTCCAGAATATTTGGACTTCACGCTGTTATACCTGCTGCTTTTCAAAAATAACAGTGGCATCAGAAACATGATTGTATTGCAGGATTGCTTTCTTTTTTATTACAGAAATTTGCAGGCATAGTCTGTGACAGCCAAATAAAGAAAAGAAGATAGGGAAGAAATATCTCTTGTAGTTCAGAATAAGAGGGGGTTTTGGTGGATTTTTTATTATGCTAGCCATTTATAAAACAAAATTTACATCTTGTGCTTCAAGAAAGAGTAGTACAGGGTAATAATAACGCATGGATCATGATTTGGGATATGAAAGAGTAGATGTTACAAAAATAAATAATAACGAGGGAAAATAAGGATAATGAAAGCTGTGAAATTATGTCAAAGCACGCAGATGAGGTAGGACGATTAAGAATAAGGCAAGTTGTCGGAAACTTGTATTTAAAGGAAAAAGGTGAGTTGTGAACTTGAAAGTAAGAATGAAATATGATTTGGCTGCTCTGTGACCCTGTGTTCCCCCGCACTACAGATCATGCTGTGAATGCCTAAAGTCACTGGGCTTGGTTTGAGACAGTTTTGCTTACTAAGAAGAACTTGAAAGGCAAGGATTCCACATCATTTCAGAGAAGGTCCTTAAAACATGGAGACATTTCTGTGGGCTCTTTATAAGTACCGAACCATGTATTTACTAAGTGATTTTCAGATGTCTTTGTTATTTTACTCTCTTGTGTTGCTAACAGTATGGAACAAGATAGATAATAATTCATTCAGATTTATTTACATTCTCAAGAGAACCAGAAATTTTTCCCCGCCTTAGCAGAAGTTCTTAGAACCTAGTTAGAACATGACTTTACAAATCTGCTCCCCAAAACTAGCCAAAGCTGTTGTGTTTCTGAGCTCTTTATTCTGTATTTTGTATCCTCTCTTTTAGGTGGCCGGTGCTTCTCTTGGGGATGGAACGAGCATGGGATGTGTGGTGATGGCACAGAAGCAAATGTTCATGTCCCAAAGCCAGTCAAAGCTCTTGGTTACTCAGAACAGATCTTAATTGGATGTGGGGCAGGACACTCCATGGCTCTTATTCACACTCCACGTTAAACTCAGCACACCTGAAAGAATAGCATCGTGGATGGACATCGCTGGATTGCGTAGCTCAGAAGTGCTCTTACAGTGCCCGTGATCAACACAGTAGTTGGAAAGTGCACAATAAGGTTTTTTCTAAGACTGAAAGGAACAAGTGTGCATAGAAAACGATGATGTTTTAAAAATAGTTTCATGGGTCTTGTTCACAGGTATTTACTTTCTTACCCACAGATGGAATGACAAACGTTTTGCCTTGATGCAATACTACTGAAGAAAGAATTACTTTTTCTTGTTCTTCTGAGAAGTCCTTGAGGAGGGAACTGACTGCTTAACTGCTTATCACTGGTGTGTAAATTCAGTCAGGGGAAATGGTCTGAGAAGGCGGAGACATAGGGCCCATTCTAGTCTTTTGTTATTACATCTCTATGTCATGATGAGCCTGTGTTGCACCTGCTCTCCTCTGCTGGAGCTGTGAGTTCCCAGCATCTCAGAAAATCCAGTTTGCATTACAGAAAAATACCAGTGAATATAAATAGGTGCCTACGCACATTTTAAACAGAAGATTAGCATTTTTCTTTTTGAAAAAAGGAGATATAATTTAGAAGGCTGGCAAAAGGGGAACTAGCTATATCTTGATTAAACTGTAAAAGGAGCAGTATTTCTGAGGAATTGTCTTCTGTGCCAGACATCAGTTTATTAGAGACTTACAAGGGTGCAGATCTGCCTGAATTATCATTAACTTGCAAACCAAGTCTGAAGTTTCTGAAGCTACTGCTTAGGGAAGAAAAAATTCCAAGAGCTCTTGGAAATGATAGAAGAGTTCTTGTCGAAGGGCGTAAGTCAGCTGTAGCTGTTGAGGACAGCTCGATCCAGCCTAGCTCCTGTGTTTCCTGCCATCTTTGAATAGGAAGACTTCAAAATCTAAACAGAAAGTTTTGGCAAGTTCTCCAGTCTCTAAAAGGCAGACCAGAATGCTCTGGGTAATTTCAGGTTAGTTCCTGCATCTGTTTCGCAGCCCTGCTGAGTTCCTGTTTGGAGCATGCCCACAGTACTTGTTCCAGGTGAGCGCTTAGCAGAGAACGTAGGCCTAACACTGGTTTTGGTGGGAGAAATGAAAAAGTGTAAATTATCTTCAGATATTATTAGCAGCCTATTTTGAGCGGAATTTAGAAGCTATTTATAAAACAGGTTTTCATACACATACAGTGGATGTCATTAAACTGGATGTTTACCACCTACGACAGTTATATTTGCTGTGGTATTTAAGTATTTCAAGTCCTAAATATAGGGACTACTACTGTGTGGTAAATGCACCTTTTAATGAGACCTACTGTTGCTAAACAGTGGTCTAACTTTTAAAGCAGCCTTACCAGGGAAGAAGCCTTACAGAATTACAAAATACTCAAGGAAGGGCTCTTAGGAAATAGGACAGGAAGGCTTTCTAATGAAGTGTCAGCTTACACGTGAGGAGGAAGGAATTCAGGTGGTAATATGGGCTGCGAGGGCTTTCCCAGTTGTAGTTCATGGCTTAATTTTCAAAGGCCAATTTTTCTATTCAATGGACAAGAAACCTGAACTGACTGATTGTAACAACTACACTACAGGTACTGCAAGAATCTGTAAGAATAATCAAATGGGTCCTCTGCAAAAAGTGCAGAATTAAGGCTTCTATTGTAAAGCGGGATTTTTTTTAATCCATATGTTGGTTGTGGTTCTTCATAGCAATATAGTATTCCAGACTGCAACCCCTTGCACTTGATACTTGCCTAAGTTGCTATTTATTGACTCTCCTCAACGTCATTTTATAGATACCACAGCCTCTCTTATATGCACTGAACAGTTTCTCATGCTTTTTCGGCAGTTCTGTCTGAAGTTTTTACTTTTGTTTTCCTCCAAAATCTGGGTACCAAATAAACATGTTATCTTGTTTCAGTAATCATACTGTCTAAGTAATTCTGTTTCTTGATTAATCACAGCTAGTGTCTGTGCCCTGTATCATAGGGGTTACTGTACTGAGCATATTTCAACTGTCTGTGCTGTTGCTGCAGTTCATTTCAGAGGAATCAAACAAATTATGGAAGAAATAAACTCGACTTGGTTATTTTAAATGTTCACTTTTTCACATCTGTAACATGAACACGCTTTTGGATGTGCAAAGAATGATTTGAGGTGATGAGGAGGAAAGAAAGGAGTACTTTGGTTTGTTTCATCTTTGAAAGGGGGGAACTGCATTTTCTTTTCTTTGTCTTGCCTATATAGATTGAAAACTTTAGTAAGTAATGCCTTGTCTTGAGAGTTTGATGTACTAAATGCTTTGTCATCAGTCAGGACTTCTGGATGCTGCTGTAGTATGAAGAGTGAGTAATAATTCATTGTAGATGGTACATGGTTGAATGTCAAAAACAAGTTGTTGCTCATTCATTCAGAAATGAATGCCCTGTTTTGTATGTCAGTGTGCTTTGTTAGCAGAATAAAACGTTGTACAGAGTCAACTAAAGCTTTCTACTGTAAGGAAGGGAGCACGCAGTGGGAGGCTCCTAATCAAGTGAAGAAAGCTCCTGCCTTGCTGGTGTCCAGAGCTCAGTGACTGTTGCCTGTTGATGTCCTGACGGAGAAGGTCATTCTCTGCAAGGCAAAATGCAGAGCCAGCGTGCTATGCCAGTGCTTCTGCATTGCGTGCGAAGACAGACTTCTTTATGTAGGTCTTCAGTGTTAGGCAATGAAAGCCTTTTACGCAAGCATTCTGTGTTCACGTTCAGATGCAAATAAACTGACAAGGTTTGTAACATACATATAACACTGGAGCAATGTAAGCCGGTGTCTGGGCAGCTGCTCTCCCCTCCTATTTTCTGAAAATAAGCAAACCTGCCAATGAGCTGACACTTATGACGGAGAAAGGTTGAACTTACTGTCACAGCCTTGCGGGAGAACAAGATGTGAACTGCTGACCTTCAGTCCAGACAGCTACAGACTCTTGGGTGGAGGGGGGGAAGGAAGCTGCTGTGGGTACTTCTGTTGTTTGAAGTCCTAGGAGATCTGCAGTTGTCATTCATGCAGCCTCCATGTGCACCTGTGCAAGATGCTCCTGTTCCATTTTAAATAATGTCGGTAGGAAGCTGTGTGTGTTGTGTCAGAAGTTTCTGTCTCTTGAAGGATTGGTTTAGGCCACTTGGCAGTCACTGATGTTATTTAACCTTGTGTAGCATTCCTGAGGGACTTGATGCTTTTCTGCTTAGAATGCTGGACCCTGTATTTGAAGTGTGTTCACTTGAAAGAAAAATTCAATCCTGCCTTTCTTCCCATTTGCCCAGTCACCACTTCTTACATGACACTGGCTTTGTCAGTCCTGTTGGTGACTAACTAGTTCTTGCCATCTGCAGCTGCCATAAAGGTCACTTCTGCATGAGTGACCAGAGGTTTTGCTCAGCTACATGACTGAGCACAGGGAAATTGAGGAGGAGGGGAAGAATGTGATTTGATTTTGCTTTATATGACATTTTTTGAGTCAAAGACTTAGAGATGAGAATGGAAAACAGACAAAGGAGATCAGTTTGAATGTACAGGAGAAGGGTGACCACGGAAAAGAATTTAAACAAATGGCAGTATAAAGCCTGACGTAGTCAGGTAAAGCATAGGGGAAAAGGTGGCTGGAGAAGGAAGACAGATTCAAGATACAGGTCCTGAAGACTGACACAAGGACAGCAGCATTCCAGCCTGCTGGTGTGATGAGTGAGATGAGGGACAAGCTATTCTGTTTCTTGGATGTTCCCCATCTCCCACTGTTTATTAATAATAATATGAATTATTGATCTGCAGAGGATTTTCTTTCTCATTCATGGAACATCTTGAAATTTCCAGTTCTCTTTGGTTGGAGCAGCAACACCTGTCCTCACTTTCCCGTCTCGGAAATCTTTAGATCAGGCCTGTGACCTCGTCCAACACTTAATAAAATACTTACTATTTTCCCATTAAATTCCATGAACTCTGGATCTGACTTAAACAGGACTTAAGTAACTTTGAGGCTTCCAGTTCCTTTTCCCTTGCATTGGAAATCAAGATGATGACAGATCTTTGTTATTGAAATTCCGATGTTATGTTTTCACCAAAAAGTCTCCTGTGTTCTCTTAACAATTTTCGATGTTTTTATGGCATATAGCAAGTCTCGTGCTTTTTGGTTTAGCTTGATATTTTCTTCAAAAAGGTTCCAGAATTTTTCATCAGCATTTGAGTCATGCTTGTGGAATTTACTACCAGATTCTAGTTCAGAGCAGCTAAAAATTCTGTAAAGGGAAGAAGAAAATGCCAAAGTGGAAAGCTTTGAGTTTTGCTTCCCAAAGGCTGAGGATGGATGCAGTCTGTGGTAGAGAATCATCTTGTGTGGATTTGATTGTGCTTAAAAATGCATACAGTAGACAAGTGCAGCTAACACCAAATTTGCTGAAAGCTCTAGCTGACACAAAAATAACTGGACACTTGAACTTTTGACATATCAGTATCTTAATTTATGTCCAAAAAACAAAGTTAGTACGTGCTTTGTCCTTTTCCTTTAGCTTTTGTGCTATTCTTAATTCCTGATAAATGCTTTTCTTAGAGGTTTTGCTCCACATCAGTAAGAATGATTTAATAGCCTTGAATTAAAATGCTTCAGTTGTGTGGAAATGGCCTTCTGTTGAATGAACGTCCCAAAAAATAACTGTAAAAGAAGGTGTTTACCATATGTGACTTTGAAGTTAATTTGGAGAAACAGCACTGTTACTTTATAACCCGTGTAGAGGTTGAAGGGACTGAAGTAAGGCACATTCTGTAGCTGTTTGCACATTTCATTCAGATTCACCCATCAGTTGTCTCTGCACTCATCTGTTTTTAATGCAGAGGCAGTTTTTACTCACGAATGCCTCTAGAACATGGAAAGAGAGTATGTGACTGAAAATACTCAGCAATGAGAATGGTCTCTGTATATTTGATTCATGACCTGGATGAACCCCGCGTTACCTTGCGGGAGAGCGAGGAAGCATAAATTCTGAGCACTGGGAAAACACATTTTTCAGCCTGATTAGAAAAAAGAGCAGCAAAGTAATTGTTCTGGAAAAAAAGCTGGCTGTGGGGATGAGAAAATTCAGAGGTGACGTTTATTTTGCAAAATGCCCTCAGGCGTTTTTAGATTGTGGCAGGTCAGATTTCGATTCATTTTCAGACGAGCTGTTGCAGGTTGGGAGGGGGCTGAGTCTAAGCCCCGTTCCTGTGTTGGCTAACCTCGCAAGTAATTGTCAGCGCTCTCTTCCGTTTCCAGGTTGCTTTGTGTGTTGGTCATCTTGTAATTCAGATACAATGCAATCTTGGGGGGAAGTCTATCTGCAGGGTTTGGGATCAGGACTCATCAGTGGGAACTGCAGAACTTCAGTTCAGTATGATTCCAGTATTCCCTCATCCTCATAATCTTCTAAGTGCATGTGGAGACTTTGCTATAAGACTCTGCATTTTTACATTTTTTTTATATTTAGAAGTGGGCCAAGAATTGGGAGATTTTTAATGTTCTGACATGATTTTAGCTTTTTGCTGAACATGTCAAACAAGTTTAGCTTTTGTTTTGTTTGTACTGATCTGAATGCATGAAGGCATGTGGTACCTAAATTAGGGCAGCAGAGGAGTTGCCAATCAGTAATGAAGATGCTCTGTCATTTTAGCTGTGTGGGTGCTTAATAATTTTCCATAATAATCCTCTGCTTTAAAATACAAAAGAAAAGGGATTCCTACAGGGGCATTGTGCTGCTCTGCAGACAAGGAAACATGGCATCTTTCAAATAATGGAGAGGCGCTTGTCTCCTCTGGTGCCTTATTTCTGAACAGATAGATATAATGATCTGCACACTAGATGAGCGCAGAGGCTTTGGGACTTATGAACAGACAGGGACTTCTGAACAGACAGGTCTTTTACGCCCAAACTCAAATAAGTGAGTGACTCAAAAATAACCTGCATAATTTAAGCACATTTTCATGAAGCAAAGATAGTTTGTGTGTGAGCGCAGAGACAAAGTTGCTTTCAGGGTATATATGGAAAGCAGAAAGGTAGCCTGCCTTGTTTTGAAATTATGGAAAGGATGTGCAAAGTGGCAGGGTAGTAACTGCACTTGGTTTTTCTTCAGGATATCTTTTTCACAAGGAGCTCTGTGCTCAGTGCCTTTCTTTCTTTCTTTCAGTGCCCTTGCCTTAGCCCTTCTGTATTTCAGTCTGCTCATTTGTCCTAGCAGCCATTTGTTTCAGTGATGCATTTTCTTTTTGGCCCTGAAACTTTAAGGAGAGAGGAGGCAATTTATGTGAAAAATCACTTTATCCAGATTAATGACTGCTGCACTTGACTGTTATCACAGCGGTATTAGCTGGATTTTTTTTGTTGGAGCGAGAGAACAGAAACTGCTTCTCAGATCCTTGCTGCCTGGAATTGTCGTTGTGGAGACAGTTTCACGCATCGGGTTGGTCCATAAAAGCACCGAGTACCTTCATGCAGTCAGAGGAAAAGCTGTATGTGTAGAAGGTGTGGTTGAGGTGTGCATTTAATGTTTAGCAAGTAATAAACCACTAATTGCCAGAGGGTTCAGATGGAGGGCCAGCACTGAATCCTGTATCTGGGGGTTCATTGCTGAAAGCTGAGTTTGCAGAGGAAGAAACCCGAATGTTCATTTCCTGCAGGAAACAGGCAGAGTGTAACAGAACTACAGATTGTGCTTCTGCTCCGATTTACGATGGTGTGAAGTCAGAAGTGGCATCCCTGGCAAGCCTGAGGTCAGAATCTAGACACGTGTATAGTTTTAGTGCTTCGGTCAAGACATGTACCGCCTGTGGCGAGAGTGGGCCAGCTTGAAGGAATTAATGTTTTAATCATAATACCCCAGCAAAAGCTCCTTAAATGTAAGGCAGCTGGGATGATGTGGTAAATTTCCCTTAGCATTCAGTGTCGCGGTTCGGTGCAACAGCTCCTGAAATTTTCCAGTTGTCTCCCTCTTTCTCTGTGTTGTCAGAGCTGCCACTGCCGTGCAAGCTGGGGTCAGATGGACCTTAAGCTTTAGAGCACCTCCTGAAGGGTGGTGGATGGGAAGCACTGTTCCGTTTCTGAAGGGTTTCTAGAAGTCACCCAAAAGACACATTTACCTCAAATCAGAGTAAGTCAAGAGGGAGACCTAAATGAAAATGGGACTGGCAGATGTCAGAAGTAGCACAGAATGACAATTGCCTTAGGGCATGTGTACCCACCCTGTTAGCTAGGGGTCATATATGTGGAAAGTGCAGTGGAAGGGGAAGACCTGTATGGGATTTCCAGAGCTGAATCGTTAGTATTCCTTATGGTAATGGAGAATTTGAGCAGCCTTCACACTGGGCCCTTGAGTTAGTGTTAAATAGAAAATGGGGCAAATAGATCTATTTCTGGGTTCTTAATACATTATAAGAGGAAAAGTTGTGCATTAGGTAACGTTTGGATCCTGGATTAACCTGGATCTTACCTCTGGTGGTAAGAAATTGTCCATTAATCAGCTGAGAATAACAGCACAGAAAGAGTGGGAGAAAAATCGTTCTTGGGAGAAAAGATAGTCAACTAAGTAGAAATCAAGTACATAATGCTACATCAAGGACTACAGAAGTTTTCCAATTACACACAAATTCAGATTATCAGCCTTTCTTCTATCCCTAAAACACAGCTTGAGGTCTTCCTTGGTTTTCCTTTTGGAGTAGAGTTTTGTGAAGGCCAGGTCCAGCTGCAGTTGTTTTTTTGTTTATAATTTAGCACTTACCAGAGCCATGAGCGTTTCTTCTATTTTTGGGGGGGGTTAATCTCTACTTCCTCCAGGCTATAGGGATACTATTCCTTTACATTTCCATTCTCATCAGCAGCTGTGGATGTTGTAGCTTGTCTAGGAGTTTGCTAGCTCTTTTGAAGTTCCTCACATGGGGATAAAGGCATATCCTTCCTTCTAGAAGTACTTTACTAAAAAGGCTCAAGGAACTAGAATGCTGTTGACACAGAGTCCGTAGTTGTCTTTTGTAGGCTCTAAAATGAAATTTCGTCCCGTTGTGTTTCTCGGTTCTTACTGCTGCATGTTTTGTGTGGCAGATAAAGTGCGACTTGGACACCTGGATTTCTTTCCGAGTTTCCTATCAGGTGGGCTGCTGTAGCTCAGTGAAGAACAAGCGAAGGACGGGGCCCAAAGAAGTAAGAAAAACTGAATTCATTTAATCAGCTAAAAAGACAAACTTTTATTATTGTTGAGGAGGGAAAAGGAAGATACCTAGATAATTATAGGGTTTTTTAATCTTCCCTTGTAAAATTACTAATGGTGTGAATTCTTCAGACATCAGTTGTATTAAGTGTTTGCAGGCTTCATTTATTATCTACTAACCAAAATTAGCATTGTAGAACCAAAGCAATACCAAGCTTTTCCCCTACATTTCTGTTGAGAACACTGTATTTATTCAAGATTTTAGAAGCAAGTCTCTGGAAACCCCTGATCGCTTCAAAAAAGGATTCCCCTTTACACTATACAGCAGGCACTGAAACCATGATACAAAATTTATTTCATGCTTGAATTGTTTTGCATAACATTGTGCATGCATTTTACTCAGTACTAAATTGCATACAATGCTGTTGTCTTGTTTCTTAAACTTTGAGACCATTTATACTTGAGTATTTTCCTGATTTTGTACTATAAGTCCCAGTTTTAAAATAACACCTCTTTTGTTTAAAATTCATACTGGTTACTTAATATGAACAATTTATGAAGGGTCTTTACGTTGGATCTATACATCAATAAAATACAACATAACCAGAGCTGGAAAATGAAATCTAGATCAGGTGTTACTGTCAGGTCCGAAGGAAGGTCCCATGTGTCACAAGCATGCCAACAAAAACAGACAGGAAAAGTTTTTCTTATTTTTATACACTTCTAGTTGGATTAAAAGTTCTTGATTTCCATATCGGTGTGATGAACTGTGAAGGCGTGGTCAATATGACCGATGACTGCCTGATTGCACTTTTTAAAACCATTACTCTGTATCTTGTATACAAAAAGAAGCGATCCATAGCAAAGAAATGTACAGTTTTATAATGTTTTACATTTTGGCTACAACGATGTATGGAAAAGTAAAGAGCTTTGAAAGAAAATATAACTTTGCTTTTTTTCTCCTTTATCATACATTTGCAGTGTTTCTTGTTTTTAGTTTGTTTTTGTTGGTTTTTTTTTAAATTTTTGTCTTCATGCACTTCATGCTATGGAACAAAAAAAAATAGATTTAAAAAAAAAAAGGGTCTTCTACAGTTTTGTTACATTTTGGCCGTAGAAAAAGCCTGCATCTCTAGTACAACTCCAAACCCACGAAGAATCATCCATAAAACCTGCATGGAGCGAGTTAACTTTGTCCAAATGAGAAGGTCTTCTATGCCTGCACAGTTCCACACAGATGTTTATTAGCCATCAATGTTCATCTCCATCTCGCCTTGTCAGGTCACTCTGACTGCCTCTGTTGGCATATATTTAGCAATGACTGGACTTTCTTTGCAAAGATCTGCATGTAAAGAATACAATCAGTACTTGAGCTTCTTCCCTGCGCTTTTCACATCAAGCTCGGCATCTTAGTTTTAAAGGAAGGAGGAAAAGGTGAAATAGCTACATGCAGAGGCAGCCATATTCTTCTTCAACAGGAATTTTTTTCCATGCAGTCAGCCAGACTGAGACCTCTCTACAGTGTGTCTGAGTATTGCTTTCAGCTTAAATAGGCGCCCATGCAAAGTTTCATCCTACTGTGCTTGTTTGCTCAAACTCCTGCAGGGTTCCTATGGCTCAAAAATATCCTGAGAAAAGCAAAATCTTCCATCGTTGGCATGTTTCAGCATCGACTAAACGCCTAACCCATTCCATACAGAGCCAGTAGATCCACCATTAGCCAACATAAGCATATGCTAGCCCGATGCACCAGGATGGAAACTATCTGGTGCATCTACCCTTCGTCCTATGTACTGATACCATGCAGCGCGTATGGCCCACCAGTACCACATCAATGCCTGCCTATTGTCATCTGAGTGCTATTTAGGAGTGTTGTCACCTAGCATCAGGAGTAACACCATTCCCAGCAGGTGCTACTGTGAGACATTGCATCTTCAGACTTAGTCACCTGGATTATATGCAACATAGCATAGGCTAATTGAAAATAAAGCTTTTTAGACCATTCTCTGCTACTGATCCATGCTACAAAATAGATGGGATGGGAGACCAAGAACGTCTCACTGGACTAGGAGAGCTGTAGGGCGCAGACACTGAGGATAATCCTATCGCTTTTCCACTTATGCCAGCTATGCTGTTAAGGCTCCGTGACATTTCGTAACCTTCATTTAAAAGAAAAATGCAAAGTACAGCATTGGATCAATGACAGAATGGACTAAGAATGAGGTCAACATTGTAGCCAGTTCAGTAGCATCTGCATGCATGGACATGCCCAGAGTAGTATCGCTTGCAACATGACTCAGAAGGCCATTGAAGTCCAGAACAATTTAAAAAAAAAAAAAAGTAAAAATAATAATAATAAAAAAAACAACAACATTTCTTAAGGATGATCAGGCTATGTAATTGATCCTACAGGCAGCAACATGGTTGTACCCTAAAAAAAAAAAGAGTCAGTGGGAGGAATTGTCTCTGTCCCTGTCATACACACACGCATACTTCTCCCTTCCACTTCATGCATTTTGACCTCAGGCAAAATTAAGGTTTCTGGTATATTTGGGGGTGCGAGGGGGAAAAGGCAGCAAAATCCATAGAATTTATTGTGTTGCTATAGAGATACTACTCCTTTGTTCTCAGCAGTAAAAATAAAATAAAATAAAATAAAATTGCATGCATTCAGTTTCCCTCCCCCGCTCCCTCCCTCCTTCCCCCGCTTCTTTTTCAGACATGCACATCAACAGCTCAGCAAGTGTACAGAGAGTTGCACGAACTATGGATGAAATTCTGTTGGAACAACAGTTAAGATGCTCTCAACGTGTTTCAAACAGGCCAACAATATGCTGACGTATATTACTCTTTAGCCAACCAGCCTCTGTCTCATTCAGTAACGAGAGGCGGTTGCAGTGCATCGTGAAAACCATACATTCCTCATCCCAAAGGATGTGCCATTTGGAGTGTTCCCCTGATCCACTGGAACCACCCGAACTCGCCCAGGCTGAATGAACACGGCCAATGCTTATCCAATACAGAATCAAGTAAAACGCTTTGCTACAAAGGTAAATTTTAGAGGATATACTTTCATATGAAAGTCTTGTGGTCCAACTATATCTTTGTCGATGATAAGCTTTAAACTTATAAATGCATACACTATCTATAACTGGCATTTACTATAGCTATTGCCCATCATACAATGGCACATGGGAATTCTATACTCCATACTCAGTGTATGGTTGCATCATACAATCTTTGCAGTTTTAAAATACTGACTATATCATATACTATATACAGTACACCAGTGATAAACACTGATCAGGAGAGATTTCTTTTCCAATTTTCCCATTCCTTATCAACTTTGATGCATATATATGTAGCTCTAATTTTGGTTTGCATGGTTTCCTCATGTCAAATTATTTGAACAAAACAGCCTATTTTAAGAAGGGAAGGTTTTTTTCATTTCATTTTACTTCTGTTGCTAAATAGATTATTCTGACCATTAGCAAACTAAAATGCAGTTACTTCTGAGAGATCTGTAGCTGTCAGAAGCCTGAGAAACTAACTAGTAATGATTTATTTATGAAAGGAAAGTGATTTTAGATGGATTATTTTCCAATTCTAAGACACCTGTGCTAACAGATGTTCTTGTATGCTTCTCTTTCTCTGTTGAACTAAACAGCTAAGGGTATCCAAATAGTTTTAGTGCTCTGTTAAGGTAGCCAAATAATCATTTCATATTTCTTGAGGTTGTTTTGCTTTTGTGTTCTATCTTTTCTGTCTGCCACCTCCAAGTCTGTGCTCCTCAGAGTTTAGTAAGATCTCTGAGCTTTCCCAGTGGCAAACCTTCATTGCTATGAAATGTTAATTGGCCTCTCCTTGGAGGATGGGCTAATTTAAGGACGTTGTAGAGCATCCTCCACTAAAGCTTACTGCATCAGCTGGGATGGAAGACTCGACTGCCTAGCATAGCTGCATGGGGTAGTTACAGCTCCTCAGGCTTTTCTTTCTGAAAGAAAATAGGTTAGAAACTCCAAATGCAGATCAAATGCATCAGGTGGTGGTTTCCAGCCCAAACGTGCATCTCTACAGCAAGCACACTATTGCGTGCTACAGCTACAGCTGACTTTCTCTTATTTATTTAAAACGGTTGCTAACTACATGGTTACAGGACCCCAGCTACATACCCTTTCTTATTCCTCCATCAGGCGGGCAGGGATATTCCCCGGTTGATAAGAGGAAGCAGGGTCCATATCTCTCCCGAGTGCCAGAGCGGGTAAAGGGCAGGCCCTCATCAGGCGTAATAGCCTGGTCTATGTGGGGACAGTCTTCGTTTGCCAGCGCCGCCTTGGCCACCTCACCATTCAGTTTCGAATCTTCAAACATATAAGCAGAAGGCTATTGAAACACTATGCACTGTTTATTAGAGTTCCAGCTGCAAATTAAGGGTTCACAGCTAAAGAGTTCTATAGCAACACTATAAAAGGTAGCACATCTGTCCTAGACACTGCGTTCATGTGCACTGCACCAAAATAAAATAGTCTGTTAAGTGGGAGGAGAAACAAAACATGATCGCGTCAGGTCTAACAGCAGCCACCTGTACTTCCACATAGAGGGGCAGTTTCAGAAACGGGCGTGCTTTGGTTCCTAGTCCTGCGAGCAGAAGACTGTGGTTAGAAATCGAATTATGTTTTTGCATGACATCGGATGGTGCATGAATGACTTGTTTGTCATGGAGCCTACTGTCACTCAGAGCTTTGGAGAGGCAGTGGACTGTGAGTTGTGTTTTAGTATTTGAGTATATTCTGTTTGTGCTGATTTATACCTGCATGCAATATTACTGAGGGGAAAATTCCTGCTCTTCCCCTTCCCAAAATTTACCCGGATTGTTCTACAGCATTTCTGGTATTAGTCGTGCAGAATGGCTGTACATGTTTTAGACACACAGAGTACATTACATACGGAAATACAACAGCAGAATGTGGATTTTTAAAAAAAGCAATCCATATTCTGATGTTCTCCTCTGCAACACATACAGTATTTGCAATGTCAGCACAGGACACTACACATGGAAAACACTACAGCAGGCCATGAATTTGGAAAATAGATCGAGTAAAATTTACTCTCGGCTATAAAGAACGAAAATAGGTTGTCAGATTTGCCCATTTTGCTCCACACATTCCCATGAGGATAGACTGAGAATAGTATGTTTTCTCTGTGTGACTTGTCCGACATTTATAAAACAATTTAAAGTGCTATTTAGTGTAGGATTTATTTTAGGGTTTTAAAGTGCAAATTAGTGTATTGAGAATATACTCGAAATATGGCACAGCTCGACATGAGTATTTTGGTTGAAGGGAGAAAAAAAACAGTCAAAATGTGCGTTCTGAAGTTTCACAGATACTGAGATATGTTAACTGAGGGGTATTGGCAGCATCCTACACCTCGGTTGCACAATGCTTATACCTAGACACTGTAAGGCAATGGGTGGTCCTGAACGTCTCCAAGGAAAGACAAACTCAATGGGTAGACTTAATTTCAGTGCCTCTTCCAGATACACGTACCTAGCTTGTTCTGAACTCTACATGATACTGTTATTTCTTTTTCAGTTGTTTTGAAGCCAAGTAATAAAACAAGCCCAAGGTCTGGAGATATGATTCTGATCTTCTGGTTTCAGATGGACAATGCAGATGAGTAGTGGGGAAAAGACTTTTCAAGTTGTATTTGTTGCTTTGCACACGCACGCACACACACAGATGTATATGACACATACTATGCATCTATCTATGCACCAGTAATTGCATTCTGTGCCTTTACTTTTATTTAGATGTCACTGGTTTGTCACAACATAAGCATCTTTTCTGCAGATTTCACCTCTGCCTTCTTTCTTCTCCATGCAGAATTAGCCAGTTATTTCCCCAAAGAGGGAGGAAGTAACATTGTGTTTTGTGAGCAATGAAATAATTAGGTCTCTTGATACATTTTAAAAACTGGCAAAAGCTATAGGTGCATTTTAATACTTGCAGAGACTGATTTCAATAGGATTTGAAAATTTGAAGGTTGCACTGAGTTGCAATTCCTTTTTCTTCATAATACGCACTGGTATTTAACACAACTCTGCACAAAAGCCTGGCACGGCTGCCATAGTAACCGTGACATTGCAGGTACTGAGCTGTTGATTTAAAAATCACTTAACTGTGTTTGGGGAGAGCTGCTGTCCTCATGGGGATGAGCAAAGAATTGGGCTTCTTCATAAGCCTCTGCTGCTACAGGCTGATGGCTCTAATCCTGACATGAGGGAAGCAGCTGTGTCAGCAGAGCTCTGCATTGAAATCTCTGAGACTCCTACTGCTACACCTGAGCCTGGGTTTGCAAACTAAACCTTTAGTGATGGAGGGGGCACTGGTCCATGTCTGGAGCTCAAAACACCCCTGAGCCGAGTGGTTGTGGGTCAGGCTGCTCACTGGTAACGGCCACTGATCTGTTTGGAAGCAGCTTGCAGGCTCTGTTGTGCTTGAATGACAAGAAAATTTGCCTTCTTGGAATTACTTTCTTAAATTGCATTAAACAATCCCTAGCAACTTGAGCTGAAACTTGCACTTGCAGCCTTCTCAGGGTCCTTTAGCACTGATGAATTTTTCTCTATACTTGTTGAAAATCCACAACCTTGTTCTTCTGTTTCTATTCAG
>NW_010209131.1:70391-80318 GCF_000695765.1 Mesitornis unicolor
AGAACAGAGTATCTGGAGATGTGGGCAAATCACTGAACTGCCCTGCTAATGTCTCTTGAATATTCCATGCATGGGCTGTGCCTTAGGGATCATATTCTGGATAGGAATACTAATCCACACCGATAATTTTGCTAAGTATTTAGGAAACAGAGAGATTACCAGCACAGAAGACTGCATCTATTGCTGGTGTATATAACAAAGTGTTAAGTAGAGTAGTTGTGTTCCAAACTACTCTCTGCAGCACCTAATTCTCTGGAGGGTAAGACTTGGGAATCCCATGATATTTAATATGTGATTAGTCTGTTACGGGAATTAAGAAAACATCACTGTTGTCATTAGCCCACCGTTAGAAGTTCCCATTGTTTTCATTAGCAGATCTACATCCTGAACAATTTCAGGAATGAGGTCTAAAGATGGAATGAAACTGTGTGATTTTGGATTGATTTCTCAAATTTCAATTTGCAAGTTTGCTTTTTCCCAGATTGACCTTGGGTTTGAGAGAAAGCACAACTATGGAAGCCTTTATTTTCTGGTGGCTACCACTCTAGTTATACCACTGACAACTACTTCTGGGTGCTTATAAACTTCTAGGATTTGATTCTAGTCTACAAAATTCATGAATCTTTCCATCCCTGCTAGCAGAATCTGAATTATGCCCGTACAGCATTTTTGTTCTTTACGTTCTGTTTCGCGAAGACAAGTCAAAATGTTATCATCTCTGGTTTACAGATGGTTCAAACTACCATGCAGTGAAGTGACTTGCCCACTGCTATGTGAGAGGTTATTTACAGTGAAGTCCTCTGACTCTCAGCTTGGCGCCTTATCTCCGTAATTGTCCTATCTGTGAATACCTAGTTAACTGCACCAGCTTTAAACATTCTCCTGCAGAGATTTGGCTGAGAGGCTAAAGAAATTGTTCAGCAGATCTCCCAGGTGAGTAATTTGTTTCACAACTGCCTCATTTGTGTGATTTCTACTTTCTTCTTTTTTTAATGTCTCATCTATCTCCATTTGCAGAAAAGTACTATTAAAATGCCTTGGGTGTTTCCAAGAAAACACTGAATTTCAAACTGAGGGGGTGGGGTTCTGAAAAAAAACAGCTTAGGAGAACTGCTGGAATTTGCATTAGTATACTCTGCTTATTGTGGAGAAGCACAGCAGAGGCTGCTGATGGAGTTGCTCATCTCTTTTGTCATAGCAAGAGGTTGCACACTGTCATAGTGACTTTCCCAGTGCTGCTGGTTTTGATTATAAGATAGAATCTGGCACTGAATCTCCACCTATTTCAACTGCATCTTATGTTCAGAGTAACAGTGGACATAACTGAATGATATGTTGATTGACCTCAATCTATGCTTGGAAATGTGACATGTGCAGAAGTGGTTCCTACGCTGAGAAAGTCATCCCAGTCCTCTTCCCTTAAGCAAACACTCCCATTCTCCGACAGCTGCCAAGAAAAAAAGTTCCTGGTCTACCCTTCTTACCTTAGATGTCTTCAGAAACTGCATGTGGGCCAGGGATGGTCCTGACTCACAGTGCTTACCCTTAGGGTTGTAGCTGTCCCCCTTCCTTTGTCTCCCATCTGTCTACAGAGCTGTGAAGTGGTCACTTACCCCAAAGACTGGATGCGTTGAAAGGCACTTTTAGGGTGGACCATTTTCAGTCCTTACAGAATTGGAAATCCAATGCCTTTTCCAATCCTTATAGGAACTTCTGTAGATTGCAACCACTTTGGCTGAAACAGGGCTGAGAGTAACTCCACAATTCATAGCATGGTATTCATGCATATTTACCCATGAGTCAATATCCGGCTACATGAACCATGCCAGATTCTTTCACATTGTGCTAAAGAAGATGGGGGTCTTCTCAGCCCTAGATCAGAAACACAGCAATGAACAGACATAGTGCTGTTTCCTTTGTCATATTAGGTCACTGGCAGTCTCTTCCAGAACACAGGCTGTCTTCCTCCTGACTACCCTTGTTTAAGGATTAAAGAGACAAGGACCCATCTTGAGTACCTAAAACTTCCTTGAGTAGCCATTTGCCATTCCACAAAGTCTCAGGGGACTTCACGGTTCTGCAGCCCTGTTACAAGGGAAGGGGTTGGAAAGCAGGAAGGAGGTAGGATCAGCTGAGTGCAAAACAGAGCCAGAACTGAGGAAGGAAGCTGCTTAAAAGATTAAGATTTTTTTAGTGGGGAGACCTTGTCTGACTGAAGTTACATTCTACACCACTACTCCATGTACACCTAAAAATGAATCTACAGCTTGTGTAGTTCTCAGCTGTGCTCTTACAGCCCTGATCCCAAACCTGGGACTGCTATTATTACGGTCTATGGATAGCCACACTCCTGACCAATTGAGAGTCCTTGGGTTCTCATTCAGAGCTTGAGGGTCATTTTAATTTGCTCATTTTAGACCTTTGTCGCTAACTCAAACATGTGCGGTAGCTGCCAGAAGTCTCTTATGAAGAAGGATCTCCACGAGGTCCCTCACAGCAGAGATCTTTAATCCAACTCTACACCTGAAGAAAGTAATGGTATGTTGTCCATTGAGGGAGTTAGCTACTCTTCTGGTTTTCAGTCCTCGTGCACTCTTCTGATGATATAAAAGGGCTGTTAATATGGCAAACATTAGTTGTGTCATACTGCGCTGGCAACAGGAGGCTCTTGGTATGATGGTTTTCCCTGGCTCTTGGGCTGGCGGCAAAATGGTGCAGGAACAAAGGTCAAGGTGAGGGTGGAGAGTTTTTTTGTAGCTACAAGCCTGTTAGCTGGGAGTGGGAAGTAGAGCAGCTGTGAGGCTGCTGTATTTCCTGGTGGAGGACAGAATTTCCCAGCTGTCTTTATTCTAGAGAAAATGCAAAGATTTTACATTTCTTTTTGCATCCTATTTTTGCAACATCACTTTTGCCTGATACTTCTTGTGCTAAGCAAGTGATTATGATGAAAAGTATGAATCCAGGTATCCAAAGACATTTATTCTGATTTGTGGAGGGGTTAATTTTTTCTCAGTATGTGAAAATACCCATTGACTTTATATCCCTAAATTTCTCTCCGAGATGTGGCATGGAAAGGAAATATTTACAGTTCAAACCTCTACTCTCTTGAGTCTCTCTAATTCAAATTTCACTCCTGTTAGCAAGTTGTTTCTGTTTTAGTTGCCTGGATAGTGTTTACTGTCCATTAATATTCATTGGCCATTCATCAATTGCATCAGTATAAATCACTTTATTTTTTTATACCAGACTCCATCTAAATTCTGCTGTGCTTCTTCACTGATTAAGGGAGGGTCAGAGCATAATAGCGAATCAGGAGGTAAAGGAACTGCACACTGAGAAAAATATGCTTTTGTTGAGTTAGTACATGGCTATAGTGATTTCTGAGTTAACATAGAATTTACTGACAATTAAGAATAAGATTAGTAGCAATAAACTTCAAGCTGTCCCTCTAGAAAATGATCAGAAATGTCTATCAGGTATTTTCTGTCATTCTTTCGAAGTAGTGTTTGGGGGTAATTATGGCAGATTGTAACAAAATACTTTGCTCAGCAAAAATAACAATTATGCTTCTGTGCCAGACCATCTCTGGCTACAGAAATCAATTTTTATGGGCTCCAGAGCCTCATGCAGGATTAAGAAACATGGATCCCACGGGTAGGGTCTCATTTTTGCTGTTGTTAAATCAGGTCCTTAGAGTGAAAGGGATATAACTATATCAAATTAGAAAAAGAATTATGGAGAAGATATATTAAACCACAGACAAAGGATGATGAGATGGTGAAATTATGGCTTGGAGAGTATGGAAAGAAGTATAGCATAGAGAAGGACAGCATAGAAAATATGGGTTTAAACCTTTGAAAATGAGTAATGACGCATCAGCATGAACATCACTGTTTTTCCAAATGGCAGTGAAAATAATCCTAAATTGGTAGGTTTGGGAATTTTTTTTCTGCTGAAGAGTAATAAAAATTAATTTTCCCATGCAGACTATCTGAAAAAAAAAGAAGGTAATTTAACTAAGTAGCTCTATTGTCATACCAAGTACTTACTCTTTGCATTAATACCTCGCATCAGGTTTTGTGTCACAACCTCAGTGAAGTTACCTATAGTCTGTGACATTCCTTGTTCTTTTGCATTAAAGAACTGTATTGTAATCTCCTCGGCTGCCCAACATGGAGCTCAGGTTGATGGGAATTGGAGAAAAACTTCACAGAATAAAATGTGACAGTCTGTAACATATACAAGTTGCAAGCAACGTACAGTAATAACAAGTAAATGTTAACAAACAGAGCGAAAGAGAGAAAGAGAAAAAGAGAGAGAAAATGAGAAGAACATGTAAAAGAATTAAGATTCCTATATCACAACTCAGATTTAGTTACCCCCATATTCTAAGGCCATTAAAATAAAAATCTCTGTTAGTTCTAGTTATCTTTATTAAAGTTTCCTGATTTTTATATTACTGCATATTTTGAAAGATTCTACGAATCTCTTCTGAGTAGATATCACACTGATGATGGACTTTACACTGCCATGAGAGCAGAATTTAGTATGCTACATGAATACGCAGAATCCTTCCGACCCAACCTACCTCTTCAACATTTACTCACCACCGTGTTGACCTGGGTCCTTCCAGGAAGCCGTGTCCCCCAGTAAAGGCACTCCAGTGACGGTGGTGACCGCCTCTCCCAGTACTAACCGGCCAACATAGTAACGTCACTCCCAGAAAATATCACCTTTGAGAGATACTACTTCTTGAAGTGAGGTGACAGTATGTTGGCTGCCTACCTACTGGTACTGCTAGAGGAAATACAGGAGCTCTATTTAAGTAGATCCAGTGCATCTTGCTATTACGGCTATTATTTGATATGTGCTTAATACAGCGCTGAGAACTGTTGCTCCTGGAAGTGCTGCATTGCAAAGAGCTCTGGCAGATCCTTCCTAGTTTTCTCCTGACACTTCTGAGGTTTCACTTATACCCATCCTGGACCTCTGAGAGTCTCACTAACACCATATTCTGTAGAGCACAGTGGGTCCTTGACAAGTCAGGTAGAGGTTGCAGGAAAATGCAGTCAGGTGAGTCACGCTACAATCTTATATTACAGCTCTGACTGAGGAATACAGTATGATGATCTGTACAGTATGGAAGGTGTCTGAGACATGGATCGTGGATGGATACAAAGAACAATGACAGCAGAATTTGTCTTTGTGCTTATAAACAGACGAACAAGTAACCAAAAGGCTTGGAAAAAAATTTCCAGCAAGTACAGAATAAGAGGGATATGAGCACTGGGCACAGAACTGGGACATCACACCCTAGACCCTTTTGTCCCTGGCCTTTTGTATTAATGGGTAAGTCATCCTGTCTGCCTAGTTCTTCTGCAGCAGAGATGTACTTCTTGCACAGAGGTGCCTTTTGTTGTATCTGTCCTGCCAACACCAGTGATAGTCCAGCAGAAGGGAGAGATGCCAAGGGTACCTCTTTTATATCCCAGGAACACATTCTGCGCCGGATGGCATGGGAGCTGCAGTGGCAGGCACGTTCTTGGGAAAGAGGATTTACCATATTTACATCTGCCTTGTGCTGGACAATTGGCACAGGTTGGCTTTATTTGGCTGAAGTGCTTGTATCTGTGTTTTCCCATCGCTATAGGTGTCCCATGCTCATTCAGTTATTAAGGCGTGAAAATCCCAAGTGTTATTACGTAGTTCTGTGATTATTTTTCAGCTTAGTGCAGTCCTGTCCTTACACACACTCATCCCTGGCTGTGGCAAGACACCGGGGCTGTGTGGGGAGGTTTTTTTTTTTAATATCTCAGTGCCAGAGAAAGCGGGAAACACAAAGCACTGTGCTTGAATTTGTAGCTCCTTCTTTTTGTTTTCAAATGACTTAGTACAAAGCATGTATTTTTTACTCAGATTCTAAAGTAAACAAGAACCATTGTACAAGTGACACCCACCAGTTTTATCTCTACAAGCAATGGCAGAGGAATAGTTGTACGACAAAGTATTACATTATATTAGTTATAAATTCTGCTTCACCTAACTGTAGGCACTGAACTGAGGATCTTAAGTCAGAGATGCAGTCACCTGAGATCAGTTATGGAGGAAGCCACCTCCAGGGCGCAATTCAGATCATAAATGAATGAATTACTCTCCAAGACTGCCTGACTCTTCTTCCAATGGAAAGGGGACCTCAGGCAAACACATCTCCTGTTAGATGAGAAGAACTGAGCATTATTCCTTTTATTTTGAGCTGTTACAATTTCTACATTAAATTCAGAGGACTCCATCTTCAGTGACATTAAGATGTAATCATTACCTCATTTGCTATTTTGGAGTGATCAATTTTGGATTTTTAAAGGCTAGGCAGACTAAGTATAGGGAGGAAAGAAAAACCTTCTCCCTGTTACCTTTTCCACTGCCTTTTTAGTATCTTTTATGTCCGACAGATTTAAACATCAAAGTCTTTTGAGCTGAAACAGACCTAAACTCTTTGCAGTTAACATTGTTGTCTACTGTCCATCTTACAGAGAGGGTCAAAGGTTTTATGACACTAAAATTAGATGAGATTTTTTTTTTAATGTTCAAAGGCATTTGATCAGAGAATTCACTTCCCCGTGGATTGAAGGACCACCAGAGTGACTACATACCTACGGCTTTAACAATGCTTTGCTATCCATAAAAGCCACTGAAGTTCACAAAGTACAGCGAAATGTTAGGCAGCGTAATGGGCCTGTGACAAGAACTGCCAAGAGTCCCCAGCTACCGCTGAGCATTGGCACTGGAATTACAGAGCTCAGCGCACTTCTGACGTTAGAACCAGTGTGTTGCACAAGGCATACGGGTTATTTAGGTTATGGTGACAGAAGGAATGAAAAATGAAACACTGAGAAAAGAGCAGATCCTTCAGAAAGCATGAGTGATAAAGCTGAAATGAGTAATTCCACATTATTTCTTTAAAGGGAGATCAGCTCTCTCTCAGGAAATGACATTGATATAACAGGTTCCTAATGTCACAGCTTGCTCCAGTTCATCTGACCATGGAGTACACTGGAGTCACTATAACTGTGTAGTTCACTTCTGTTAGCAATATTCTTGGGTTGCTTTAACTATTCAGACATGGGGATAGTCAAGAACTGGGTTATGGAAAATTGCTTTTTGGGCAGGTAAGTAAAACAACCACAGAAGTTTTTCTGAAACTAAAGACTATTAGTAATGACAGACGTTCTCCCTCTCCTCTTAGGTACTTGAATTCTAATAATGTTTCTTCCATATTTTGCAGGTATGCAATGAGTAGAGAATTTTGCCATCAGTACACTGTGAAAAAGGCTGCACAATACATTTATGTGAAGATATAGTATCCTTAGAATATAGCTTAAGTGACGCTGCACGCAGAGGGGATCAGAGAGGTCTGAAATCCTTATTTTGGCCATACTAAGGTCAAGATAAACACTGTGTGTGCTGGTATTGTAAATACATGAAAAAAAATAAAGTTTGGAGTAGATCTCTGAACAAAACCAAAATAACCCATTACTGTGCTTATATATTATGGATGCATTCTTAAGACCATTGCTCTCTGACACCAGTCAGTGCTGTAGACATCAAATGAAGTTATGAATTCCATTCATATTCTAAATGTCTTTTACAGTGTTGTAAAATTATATTCACCACTTCATCCTATCTTAACTTTAAGATGAAACCATGCAGTCAACCTGTCCTTCAGGTCAGCACACAGCTCACAGGAGAGAGGGCCTGAAGAGCCACGTAGCACTTTCAAAACAAAATTGAGAGCTTTCAAGGTTTGTTTTGCATGTTTGAGGTTTTCTCACAAACTTTTACCTTAAAGTATTTCACTATGTATACTGAGATAAATTACTTATACATGTAGGACAGTGTGTGGTTTGGGACAGAAATCTGCTAAGTTGGAGTGGTTCAAACGGGCTTTTTCTGTTTTGCTTCTGTTTGAAGCAAATTTTGCTTTGCTTTTTTTCTGTTTCACTTCTGTCATGATACTGACTGCTTGGAATAGTCAGAAGCCTTTAGATAAAAGGCACTGCAGCACAGCAGACAATGCTTATGACTGATGCTCATTTAGTTATGCTCAACTAATGGCTTTGTCACAGACCTTCCAAGTGATCTTGCTCAGTTAAATTAAGCCCTGTGTCAAGTGAAAGTACTGGAGATTATTTCTATTTTGTCTTTGCTGCCTCTTGGGGATTGGATTGTAATATCTGAAAGGTGCCTATAAGAAATCTGGGGAAGAGCTGTTCACTAGCACATGTAGTGATAGGAAGAGGGGTAATGGCTTTAAACTGGAAAAGGGTAGATTTCGGTTGGATATTAGGAAAGAGTTTTTCAATATGAGGGTGGTCGATCACTGGCACAAGTTGCCCAGAGAGGTGGTGGAGGTCCCATACCTGGAGATATTCAAGGTCAGGCTTGATGGGGCTCTGAGCAACCTGATCTGGTAACAGTGACCCTGCTCACTGCAGGGGATTTGGACTGGATGATCTTCAAAGGTCCCTTCCAACCCCATACATTCTATGATTCTATATAGTGATTGCCATATATACAAAAATGGCAAAATGAAGCCCTGGTCATGAGTGGGGCCTGTAAACAAAACTGCAACATAACAAAGCTGATTGTTTGACATGGTGATGCTAGAACTTGGTGTGTATAAGTGAGGGGACACCTGGTCCTCTATAGTCTGAGATATCCCTGGGTCAAGGAGTTTTAGTCAAACTGGTCAGGTGAGATCTCCTCCTTTGCCCAGTTCCTCCAGGCACTGTAGAAGAAGTATCTTGAGCATTCATGGTCATCAGAAACTGCCTTGAAGAAGATTTTTTGTATAGAGGAAATCTCTGCTTTCTTAATGCTGCTGGTGAAGGCCTGCCTGCTGCAGTAGTGCTGCCATTCTCTACTCTGAAGTGCCTTTCCTCCCCTAGCCCTGCTTTCACAGCCACCCATTGTCAGGATCGCGTGGGATGCAGAGCAGGTTGCTGCAGAAAGGGGGGGCATGGTAGAATTGAACTCTGACATTCTTGACATCAAATTAAATCAAGTGCTGTTATTTAAAGGTACCCTCCTGCCAGGTGTAGATTAGCCTAGGACTGAGCTGCTGAGACTGCTGGAGACAATTTAAACATTTAATTCAAACCATCTTTGCTTTCCCTGCAAATGACCAAAGCATCATTGGCAGCAGCTGTGCAGCCTGTGGGCAAAGTCCTGCTGTTTGCATGTCCATGCCAGGAAAGTGCTCCTTAGCCTGAGAGGAGGCACTGGGATGAGGCTGTGCAGAGCTCTCCATAGAGACCCATGGCCCTCTGTGTATGGACCGAGAACAGCTGTGAACTGCTGACTTAGTGCATGAGAGGCCTATAGAGAGATATTCCTATGTGGAACTATTTCATACTCATCACTGTTTTATGAAGTGATTGACCATTCTACTACACAGAATATATGGAATTAATAACTTCATGTGATGTTGCTTACACCGGAGCAGCTAAACAGGATTTTTTTTTTTGAAAAGTGTATTAGACATACATTGTATGACCTTGTATCACCTAGACACTGTCACACGGAAGCTTTACAGTTAAAAATTACAAGAAATATCTTGGACAACTTGGGCACTCTTTTAGAAACGTTAGGCATCAATTCTGTGTTCCTAGTACAATGTTAACTGGCTGTTTACAGTTAGGTGCTATTAACCAAACCAAATATTTTACAGTATGGGAAATATTCACTGCTTGCAAGTCTCTGTTTTCATATAATGTGCAGGTTATAGTTTCAGGAACAAGTCAGTGCCCATGAATGCGTCACACAAAGGAACCTGAACATCCAAGGCAATGCAGATCTTGTTTTAACAGTTTAGTTCTGATCTTACGTATTATTTTTTACTTTTCTCTTGCACACATACAGATCTTTCCC
>NW_010209131.1:80349-81176 GCF_000695765.1 Mesitornis unicolor
AGCTAAGAGATGCAGGCAATATTTTTTGCTGCTAGTGGTGCATAATAATTATCAGAAACAGAACTCTAGCAACAGTGTTACCGGATTCATTTTGTTAGCTGAACTGTAAGTGTGCTTTGTTACTCCTTAAAATATATATGCTTGTATATGTATATAAAAATAATCTCTCTTAATTATTGCAGAAATAGATAGGTTGCTGCTACTATCAATACTTCATGGATATTGTGGTAACAGCTGATTTTAGAGCACTGATGGTGGCAAAACAGTTCCACATTGAACCAAAATTACACGTATTCTCAGGATACCAGTGTAGAATTGCACTGAACTCGTAGAGTTCTTAGTCCTCTAGTTCCCAGAAAGGAGCAGGGTAGGCAGTGGAAGGAACTTTAAAAAGCAAGGGATTTCTGAAGAGAAAGTCACTCTGTAGCTGCCTGCTAAAGTACTCAAGAGTCTGGCATCTCTTGCACATTACGATTGGGTAGTTGGCATATTGCTCACAGTAGGAGACACGCAATATTGTTTGTGCCCTAAACTCTTGATATATGATGCCACAAAGACATCTACTTATGAAGAAGTTTGCTGCTTGGACATGAGTTGCGATAAGCATTTGCAACCGGAGGGGAATGGATGATAAAACCATACGCTTATGCGCCAAAGATACAATAGGAAAGAGACAGTCTATCAGTCACGTGAATTGTGATTGGCCTGTTGCAATGGAATAGCCTTTAACAAAAAAATGAAAGCTATTTATCTTCTAAATGGATTTTACATAGTTGCATAAAAGGGAAAAGAAATTAAAAAAGAGGAGAGGAGAGGAGAGGAGAGGA
>NW_010209132.1:0-2509 GCF_000695765.1 Mesitornis unicolor
TAATTCTAGAAACTAAGCAGAAATTGGGGTGACTGCTTGGCACATCTTTTCTTAGAGATGTGGTTTTAAAATGTTCTTCTCAAAGAAACAAAGTGAACTTGAAGATCCTCATTCTTGAAGTGTACACCTATACTTGTGCAAGCCTCACCCTGATGGAGAAACTCTTGTTTCCTTGATGTAGATAAGGGTTTTAGTATCAAAAGAAAACTCTTTCTAAGTTCTATGTAGTATTTTCTCATGTTTTCAATGTGCTATTTGTGGGGAATCAAGGATTTGGATTTACATTTGCTTAAACACTAACTAGTCTGGAAGCTGTCTGTAGCTCACAAAAGCAATTCTTGCTACCTGCAATCTGAATTGTATGTGAACATCTGACATTTTCATCAGTTAAACACCCTTGCATTGACTGACTTTTGGATTTGTTCTTCCAATGAGGAACAGGCACATGTGCCAGGCTCTCCTACAGTGCATATTGACACTTGACTGAAGAGTCTGATCACTGATGACAAAGCACACATTGTATTGCTTCCAAACCAAATACTGTCCAGGTTAAAGACAAACAGAGATAAACCTTGGACATAAAGCCCTCAACCAGGCTTAAAATGCATTGCAGTAATTTTTCCCCTGCCCGTGGCAGTAATCTTGTGGTAACCTCGTCACCTGCCAGCTTCTTGGAGTCTTCTCAAATGGCTAAAGACTGACCACAGCCTGACCTGCAGTACACGCTCTTCTTCCTTTTAGAGCTAAGGTTGTCTGAAAGCTGACCATTCTCTCACTGTTCTGGACCACCTGTAGTTTAGACTGTAACATTTTCTTTTCCTAGCCAAAAAAAGGTGTGAAAAGGAAAGCAGACACTACAACTCATCCTACGTCAACAGTCACAGAAAGCAGTGACTCTTCTGCAACGCTTAATGAAAGAAGAGCTGTTAAAGCATGCAGTGGTGAAAACAAATGTAAGACACCAAATAAGCTTCCGAAGAAACACTTGCCAGATTCCAAACACTCACATGAAACTATGAGGAAGATTCAGGTGCAAGAGAAGAGACTACTGGAAATCAAGAGCCAAGTAAACCCAACAAAGAAACCAACAGTGTCAAAACCACAACTGAATTCTGAGAGAAAACAAAAGCTCCAGAAGAGACAACTGGACACCAATGGCCAGCTAAACCCAGCGAGGAAGAAATTGAAGTGTAATGTGACTCCTTTATTCATTTGCAGTAGGAATAGCTTAGAGTGGGATTCTCCCCTTGGGCTTATGTACTGTTATGAACTGGGGCCTTCCTCCTCAGAACAGGTTGTGTTTTCAGCTTCCCATCGCTGGTCTTAAGATTCTTCCTGTGTTGAGTGAGCTGGAGTCCCAGCAGCAAATTTGGTCAGTTACTTGTCCTGTCTAAAACACCTTCCTTACTCTTGCACCTAATCCTTTAATACGGACACAGAGACCAGCTTCAGAGCTTGAGGGACACTGAATACCTCCCTTATGCTGACATGAAAATACGGGAGGGAGAACTGTCCCACATCTAAGTATTTGTTTGCAGTTCACTTTCCGTCTCTTGGAGATTCAAGAATACTAGAACTGTAGTCATGGTTGCTAGATTGCAGCACCACTAATGCTGTCATGCTAGCAAAACTACTGCATCAGTGGCAGCTGTGCTGTGTTGCCTTAGTCTTCAGAAAGTGCCCTATGGGAATAGATTCAGTCTTTCAGGAATTCTTTCAGTCTCAAAGCCAGAAATTCAGTTCCTGCTTAAGCATATCTACACTTCCTGGTGGTTCTCATCAGGGACTGAAAACAGATCAATGCAGCTGATGCTACTATTACAGGTCAAGGTGTCCCTCACTAAACTAGTGAGTGTTATGGTTGCCCTCTGTTGGATACCTATTACACTCCTGTGTAAAACCAGTTAGCTGAAAGAATAGAAGCAGCCCTGCAAGACACAGCCTTGTATCCAGCATTAGCTCACACAACAGTCTTCCTGTCTGCTCTACACAATGGCTTGGAAACATCCTAGAAAAAGAAACTTAAAGAAGCAGCTGAAGTCAGTTGTGAAGGATGTGCTGTGGGGAGAGGGAGGAGGTAGGAGGCAGCCCACAGAATCTTTACAATTGGCATCTGGCTGGCTTACAAGGAAGAGCTGTAGATCTTAACAAAGATTCGTGTCTCAGGAAACGGGTATCCATGTAGCTTCTCACTTGCAAAGCTTCCATCAGAGCAACACGCTTTGAAAAAGCTTTTGACTGCAAAACCATTGTAAACCGAGTTAAATCAACCCTGTAGATGCAAAACAGTCAGATGTGGGGAGGTGGCAAACAATGACAATGCCAGAGCACATATGGCTTGGGAAAGAGGAGAGTCGGCTATAGATAAAGACTGCAGCATGCAAATCTGGCAGCAGCAAGCAGCACAGAAACAGTCTCTTAACAGCAGGAAAACTTATGGGGGGAAAATGCTGGAACTATGACTTAAGACAGCACAGTTTTAACCTGCTTTAGAATTTTAAGCTGTGTG
>NW_010209133.1:0-2156 GCF_000695765.1 Mesitornis unicolor
TAACAAACATAATAAAAGCCAGTTTTGCTAGAAACTACGATTTTTTTGAATACTGGCTCTATACGTAACTTCTATAGTTTAACAGAAATGTTTAATTTTACCTTCAATATATGCTGTGCTTTCTCAGACAGTTTCACATCACTATCTTCAACCTGTAGCCAGAAACAGTTTCCATTTGTATTAACAGATAAAATAAGTCTAACATTAAATAAAAAGCAATAAACAAGAAATAAAAAGAAGATTCAAGGCAGACAAGAACCTTAAGTACCACAGCACCAGAGTGCTTCAAGGACAGCTCTGTGCTCTGCAATACTGCGTTACCACGGGACCAAAACAGCTCCTTGAAACACAATTCAAGGGGATATTCCCCATTAAATTGTTTTATGGACTCAAATAGTACTGTGTAGACATGAAGTGGTGTATCCCATTCAGCCTTACTTTTTATTAAAGTGTTTAAAAAGTAGGGATTGCCAAAGAGCATAAGGTTGTCCAAGTTTGGAACATCCATTGGAATTACACCCCAAACATATTGTAGCCCATTATTTGGAAGCTGACCTTGCAGACATTGAAGTGATCTGAAGTGCCCCTCAATAAACAGAATTTTCAAAAGTCACTCTCTGTACTTGAGAAACACCCAGGCCTTTACACAGCTAAAGAAAAATTAAGCGGTGAAAAGGAAAGAATTCAAAACTTGTGTTATGAATGGAGCCATCAGCCTGGTTCCACTTATTACTTTTCCACTTCATGTCCAAAGTAAAAGATGAGAATAATACTGATGTATTGATATTCTGTTGCAGTGCCCAAGTTCCACACTTTTCCACAAGTTCTCAATTGTAAATCTGTATGGAGAGAAAGAATTAAATAAGTTTTATTGTACTAACCAGCCAAGAAGCGTATCTTGGGATAGCTGCAGTCAGTATCACGTGGCTGGTTTCTGAATTAATGCTGCCATCTGCAGGGAAGTAAACAGAAAGCAAAGTGGTATAATATCCATATACTCAGACTGTTCAGTAAGTTACTTTTGAAATACCTTCAGGAAATACAAAAATTTTCTCATTATTTTAAAGACTTATTAGTGTTTAGAAGTGAAGCTTTCACAACAGATGAGCTCCCACTCTTCCGGTGCTGTAACATACACAGAACTGATAGAAAATACCAAAATAAACCCTGTTTTTATTCTGGTTTTACCATATGGCTTCTTCCTTTGCTCTCCTCCCCACCAAAAGTGTTCCAGCCCCCCTGGTTAAAAGCCCACAGCCAGTCTGCATACCAGAGTCCATAAGTATTGCTCAGACAACCTCAAGAACTATCTATCTTTGGCACACAAAAACAATCTGGAAAATACGTCTAATGTTATGGAAATTACTGTGCCTCCTGTATTTTAAATGTAAGACTGTCGCAAAAACAAGATTTTTGAAAAAATCAGATCCTATTTGAGTTTTCTTTCATCTGTTCCAGACAAAAAGCAACTGAAATGAAAACTTACGAGTGTTACAAAGGTGATGAAGAGACCTGTTCCAGTTCACACATACAATAGAAAAATATTCATTAAGACTGAATAAAACGCAGACAGGATGGTATCACGCTTCAATTTTACACCTCAAAACTGCTGTATCACAAAGCAGCCATAAACCCAAAGTGAGATGAGAGAAACTGTCTTGACAGTTAAAATATTCAATTACACGGAGCAAAAACATTTCGGGCTCTCAATTAACCCAAAGGTTAAAACCATAATGGTAAGAGCAGTAACATCCAGCAGAAACCCTTTTGCTGTTCCATCCCAACAACGTTAACAGAACGACACTGTCAGTATTAGAATTTAAACGTTACCTTTTTCTTTTACTGGTATCTGTGACGTTAGAAATGACTCGGAAAAGACGACAGACCCCAAGCATCCTCTTCCCGTGAGCAAGTCTGGAATGTCAAACACCATCATGGACGCCTACAGCAGACAAAGAGTTGGGCAGAAGAGAAAGAAATGTGAAATATATCAATCGAAGCAGCAAATTCCATGCGTTTTAAACCTCCTAAAACACAGCACTTCCATATTGCAGTAGGAAGCCTGAGATCATAACTCTGTATTAATATTTTATTCCAAATTCCACTGTCCGACTCTTCATGTTAAAACTTTTACAGGCTTGGGGAGGAGTGGCTGG
>NW_010209134.1:0-21042 GCF_000695765.1 Mesitornis unicolor
CCTCCACTGGGACGATAGTCTGAAGTCTGAAATGATAAGCACTAAGTGCTTTACTACCTATGAAGCCTTTGAAGTATACAACATTTACAATTTTTATTATACTGATATTATGCATCACAGCATTTTAGTCTAAGAGAGCAATGTCAGAGCCAGGAGAGGCACAATATCACAGCAAAGTATATTTGCAGTAGGAAATATACTAATTTCAGGCTTCTGAATCCTCCTGTGCCATCATGCTGATCTCCTTGTTTGTCATTCCTGGACAAATACCCTGAAGCTTGTCATACTGTTTATGAGAATTCCCTCAACCACTGCCTGAAAGCAACATGTGCCATCTCATTTGGGTTGATGTGTCTGTACTTTCACCAGTCATTCCCCATTGTTCAAAAGGGGAGCCTTACAGGCAGCATCAGTCATGTCATATGAGCAAAAGAGCAAGAGGAAACATTAGCAAAGAGCTGACTCCACAGAAAGTCAAGGATCCTGAACTCCCTTGCCATAAAAGGTTCATGCTGAACCCATACACCTCACTTAAAAGTTCACATCTCAAACTCCTGTTGACTGATTTTCAGTCCCCTGACCTCAGCCAGAGTTGTTCAAAATCAGGCCCCTTTAGGTATGATTGGAGCATATTGATTTCAGAGCTGAACTTGAGGAAATTCCAGTCTACTATGTTACTCAGCCACCTGCACTTTGGGAGGTGTAACTGGACCAGGAAAAAAACCCAGGACTCATAGTTTGGCAGAAAGACTGGATGCAGGTGGATATAGAAGAGCCATATTGCCAAACGCAATAGGATGTTGATCCCTTCCACCCACCTCGGGAGCCGCCTGCTTTTCCCCCAGCAGCAGAAGCCATAAGGACCAGAAACTCATGCGGTGGCAAGCAAGTTTATAGTTCTCCTAATGGCCTATATGTGCTACATGCATCAAATGAAATGAGTATGAAAATGGTTCATTACCTGCTTGAGATCCAGGGTCAGGTTTTTCAAAGGAATTTAGGGACATAAAGTTGCAGGTGGACAGCTAGTAATGTTTACTAAAGCACTCATGTGCCAGATTCCCATGGATTTCAGTATGGGTTAGACACATGAAGATAGAGTGTCTTTAGACATCCAAGTCCTTTGAGGGGTGAAATATTTTGCATTTACTGCAGTGTCCTGCAGGGTGCATAAGGATTATTACTGTAGAGCAGCTTGTGTGCTATGAATCCTACATACTGGCTTACCCTGCAGTGACTTGTTCATCTTCCCATACCCAGTGGAACAAAATTTGTTATGTACATCCCACATATCTACCATCCAGGGAACAATGCCTATTTCTGTTCTGAAAACCTTCTCTTGAGTTCACTTTTCTTATTAAGAAGGGAAAAAGATGGGGAGGGAGGAGAGAGAGAGAGAGATAGGCATCAGTGTCCAGCACACAGCACATTACTAGCTACACTGCCAATTAACGTGCCAGGATTCCCTTGCTCACACGTTATGTTGTTTTGCTGTAACTAAATGACAGTTGCATTCAGCTGCTTCTTTCTATGGAAAAAAAACATCTTCAAAAGAGCAAATAAGTGTGAACCCATTTCTCATTTTGTTTACCATTACTCTGTGTATATATATATATAGAATGTATCACCTATTGTGGAAAATTGCTTTTGTCTGTGTAACATCTGCAGGACACTACTATGGCAAAGACTAGTGCAATGCTGATGGAGCTTTTGCTCTCCCCATTTGTTTTTCCATTTCATATTCACAAATTTCAATCCTGTGTTCTTAAAGCAAGCCTAGGAACTTGATAAACCCACTGATTTCACTGGCAAGTGCAGGTGCTCAGCAACTCAGCAGATTTGGCCATTGTTGTTTAGGTGTCTAAATATGCCTTAACTGGCTTAGACATTTGGACTCAGTGTTTTTGCTCTGGGAGCATTAATCTTGCATCTCAAGTGTACACTAAATTCCAGTTTGCTTCCTCCATCTCAGTCTGTTAAAAATTTAGTTCCATGTTTTTATTAATACCATTCAGCAGAGGGTTTTTTCTTTGTTTCAACCACACTGTCAACTCACTGCTTGCTCATTGGTGATCCCAAAATGATCTACAAGTGTGTGCATGCAACATTCATTGTTAGAAGATGAATGCAACCCTGATGCTGAGGCCAGCACTTAAAATTTCTTTGCATACCGTCCTCTACTCCTTGTAATCCTTGTAAACCACAAGAGACTCTGCTTTGACAGCAGGACTGGAAGGTTTGAAGCTAATTTATTCTGTGAGTGCCTCTGTTTAATCCCGTGACTCCCTGTGTGCAGTGCATGCATATCATCCCTGAATGCCTTGGTACACATGTTAACAATGGGAAAAGTACTTGGTGAAAGAATGTAACTTTCAGACTCAGCTGCTGCAGTTGGCAGAGGCTGTTCCTCCCTTAGTCTACAATTTGTCTTTCTTGATCTTGTGACTGCCTGTGGAAATGCGCCGAATTGTTTCCCTTGCATTTTCACCTGCAGGACTTTAAATTAGAGACAGGAAAAGCATTTCAGTAGTATTGAAATAAATGTTTTTCTAATCGCATACTTCAACATTTTTTGAACTGAATTTTCCAAAGCATTTGTTTAAAGATTAAAATATGCTAGTTGGTAAAAAGAAGGAGGTAGGAAACTGCAGAGTTCCACATGCTGAGTTCTTTTTAATCCTATTTTTAGGGAAGTAAAGACAGTTTTCTTCCCTTCAAATGAGCTGTCAGTTTACTCTCTAAAGCCAGTGGAAGTCTTTCTGAGAGCCATAGAGATCCTGGGATATCGGCCAGGGACAAAGACATTAATGACAAGGTTCAGTACCTGGTCTTTAGTTCTTGCCAATTTTCTTCTTCCAGTTGGTATAGTATCACCCCACCCCAAGAGGTGCATACACCCTTGTAAAGTCAGAGCCAAGATTAACATTTGAGACTGGGCCTGCAAGCCATTTTTACCCACTGCTCCAAATACAAGCAGTTTCTTTTCGGACCTCATTAGTTACAGAACCTGCCCAGTGACAAGGGCCTGCAAGATAATGATTTACAATCACCACAAATTGTGTGTGTTTATATATCCTGGGCAAAGCAGGGAGATAATTTTGGCGTTTTTTGCAATAGTGAATTTTATACATATATATACATATATATACATATATACATATATATTAAAAAACCACTTTATAAAACGAAACATGATGTACTCTGATTTGCCTAAATCACAGAAGTCCCTGGGCAAAACAGAATCCAGGTTACAGATAGTGATAACATTTCTAGAACCACTGAGCCCTGTCTTGCAGCTCCCATCTGAAAGATGCACTTGTAAACAGCTCCTGAGGCACCATCTCTAACAGTGCGTGTCTGTAAATCATTACACCATTTTAAATTTCTTCTATATTGTACTTTTGATCAGATTGAGTTCCTTGCAAAAATGAATGGCTTTAATTTTGTAATACATTGGGCAAGTAATAACTATCAGGGAATCTATTAGAATAAATCAGTTTTTGAAAATAATTAATTTGGATCATAAGTAAAGCTCATAGCTGATACTTTTAAAAAACTGAATAGGTAATGTAGTTCAAATATCTAAATGCTCACATGTAACATATTCAGAAAACTCTGAGTGCTTTTCCAAGAGGCATGTAAGTTCCTGGGACTTTCCATGGGAATTAGGCTTGTTAGGTATTTTAAGAACAAAGTAAAAAAAACAACCCAAAATTGATGCTACTAAATCACTTTTGGTGCTTTGCAAATGTTACATTCCAGTCAGCTTAGTTCTTATTTTAAGCACAAAAGCTTATATTTTCGTCTGAAAACTGTGGTTCTGTTTTATGGGGGCAGGGTTAATAGCCTTGCTGGTCTATTTCTTTCTTGATAGAACTGGCTTCCTTTTCTTTTTTTGAACCACAAACAGAACAGCCTTACAGTGTCCAGTAACCTACTTCTTGATAAAACGAACTAGCACAGAAGCAACACACAGATAAAAGGGGAGAAGCTTACATTAGTGCAAACAATCATGGATTTAGTGTTTGTGTGTGTTCAGACCATTTACACATTGACGCCTCACTCCTGTGTGTGAACTAGGAGAATGATAAAATGTGTCAAAACCTCTGGAAATTGAATTGGAAGAGTCCTTGCAGATTTATTAAAAAAAACCCAACACCTCTGTTAAATTTTTACATCCCTGGCTCTAATAGATCTGCCAGGTCAACCTCTGTTGACATCAGTAGGAGTTTGCCACTGATTTAAATGGAAATAGGTTTTGGTTCTTCTGCTGTAAATCACCTGTTAAAAGAATCCTACTGATCAGTAATGACTCATTCAGAAACAGAACTTGTGAGCAGTTCAAAAAGCCCTTTTCCGTATTTAGCACTGCTTAAAATGTATTTTTTAAAAAAATTATGTAACAAATTAGTTCAGGAAATACAACTGAAAGGTTCTCTTTTTTCCCCCTCAAACCCAGTCTCTTCCTCTCTTTACCCAGCTCCTCTCCCCTCAAAAAAAGTGAAGTATACAATAATGCCAATAATTATGTGTTACGTGATTTTTATTGCCTTGCAATTTATTACAAATGTTTTTCTGGGTGGTACAAAGTATTTGAACAGGTTTTCAAGCTAGTCAGAAATTTATTAAATATTGATGATTGTTATTACAGGTTGTGTTTTATGATCTAAGGTTGATTTATATGTACAAAAACCAAACAGCAACTCAGTGTAACTCCTTCAGCATTCTTCCTGTGGTAATGCTCCACATTGCACAGTGAGCCACTCTGAGCTGAAGGGGCTCTACATAGCTGAAGAACAAAAAGCAACCATTACTGGAGTCATAAACAAAAGCAAAAATATTCTGCGTGCCCTGCTGCTTCCCCTGGCTCGGGTGGGGTTTGTAGATAGTCAGCATTTCCACAGAGTTGTTTGCAGACTTTAGGAAACCTAAACTAAATGTTGAAGATCACTTGAAATGCATATGTAGAAATATTTTCCAGAAGAGGAATCAAGTAGTTGCTGTTATGATATATGTCTGATTAAAAATCCATATGATAGATTCAGGAAAATGGACAGGGTACATAATGTATAACAGCTAGAATGTAAGGTTACCCAGATTATTTCATGACAACATACTTTTTAAACTGTGTAGTAATGAGTAAGGGTCAAAAAAGGACACATGGATGTATTTTCCTTGCAGATGCCCTGCAGATCCTAGGCTATCTAGCTCATTTTCTCAGAAGTGCTGGTAGACCCTCCACATCCTATCCCATTTCAAATATGATCCCATTTCAAATATGATCAATAGATCATAACATCAACCGCACCATGCAAAGATTCCCCATACATCTTCTCATTTGTTTTATTTTCCCTATTGGTCAACCATCAGAAATTATTCCTATCCTGACTGGTTTGAGAACAGATAATAATGAACAGCCACAAAACACAGAAAATCTTAAATTTGAACAGGATGTTTTCAGAGAAATAAGAAACATGCTTTTGCCTGGAGGAAAAAAAAAAAAAAAGGAGAAATTCAAATGCAGTGACTGTTCATGTACATAGTTTTTCTGACCCTTCTTTCTTCCCAGCTGGTAGAAAACCATAGATTGCTGATAAATTTAGAAATGGATATTTGTTCCACCCCACCTTGTGATGGAAAATCCTGAGGGAAAAGAGCATGGCTGTTGCATGCACTGAGGTGGCATCACCTTTTCGCCACAAACCTGGCATGACTAAGCTTATAGATGGCTAACTTGCTGGCCCAAAGACTGGGCACTAATTTCCCTTCAGCTGCCAGGGGTAGTGGTAGTTGGGAAGCAGAGGCATTACCAAACTAATGAGCTGCAAGGATGTCTAGGTTTCTCAAGTTGTAAGGTCCACCCCCCGCCCAAAAAAATAACATAAATGCATGGGTTGGGCTTTGGGCCATCTCTGTGTACGTGCATTGCAACCAGCAGCGAAAGGTTTCTGCTTAATTTCAGCCTTCAAAAATCATGGGATTTTTTTCTCCCCCTCACATCCTCAAATAGAATGCAAAAAAATTGGTATTCCTAAGCATAGAAGGAAGTGGTCCAAGTGACTCTCTGAACTGACAGGAAAGAGGAAAAATGCCAACAATACATATATTAAAATCTATGGTGGACTGCTGATGAATATAGTCTAAATTTTGACCCGAGTTTCATTCTGGCCTTGAAAGCAAATCCTGTCTAAGCCAAGCCGGGATCCAAATGGACATTTTCTCTTCAGCCCTCTCCCTCCACTGTGCTGTGCCTACCAGCATAATCCCCAAACTTGCCTAAATTAAAACATGACATTGCATTCACAGCTCTCTTCTAGGTAACAGATAAGAGAAATGTCCTATAGCTTAAGCAAGCTTTGGAAAGTTGAAAAACATTACACTGATTAAAAAAAGAAGTATTATGCTGAATGACAGTAGCGGCTTTTATTTATTCATTGGTTGTTGAAGACGTTGTTTTTAAAATCTATAAACTAAATCTTTGACGTAAGTTTTAACTCTCTGCTGAATCCATTAAAACACAAGGATCTAGTAAAAAGGCATATCATTCCTTCTCACTTAACTCACATTTACATCAATGAAAATTAGATAATTCACACATTTGATCCTTTGTCTTAACATGTCCAACTGTGTTCTTGGAGTGCTGAATTTCAGACACTAAAAATGGCCTATATTTAATGCTAAGCAAGTAACCTTCAGAAGTCCAAGTGCTGTTACAGAGAATAAAATTTGGCACTCCAAAGTGGACACCTAAACTCCTTAATTATTTCTGATCTATTTTATGTCTTTATTTGCTTTTCTGTACATACAGTCAAAACTATTGGCCAAAAAGGAATTGCAATTTTTTCTGGGTAAATGAAAGGTGAATTTTTCATGGGAAACAAAAACTTTATTAAGCAATATATTGTCCATTTTGTTCAATTACCTTTTGCAATCTTTTGGGAAACTTCACGATTCTGCAGTCAAAAAAATTCTTATCTTTTTCAGCAAAAAACAGTTCCAAGAACAATTCAATATCCTCATCAGCAGTGAAGGTTTTACTATTCAAGGTATTTTATAAAGAACAAAAATGGTGGTCTGATGGTGCCAGATCTGGTGAGTATGGTGGATGTGGTAACACATCCCATCCAAGCTGCAACAGTCTTTGACAAGTGACCGAACTTGTACATTGTCTAGCATTAATCATGGAGAAACACACCACCTTTGCAATTCACCAATTTTGGACATCTCTGTTTGATGGCATTATTTAATTCATCCAGTTGATGACAGTACACGTTTGAATTATTGGTTTGATTCCTTGGAAGCAATGCAAAACACACAATACCTTTGAAATCCCACCGGACTGACAGCATAAACTTCCTTTGGTGAATATCTGCATTTGGAGTGCTGTGAGCTGGTCCAGCACACTTGTTCCATGATCTTTTTCATTTGTTGTTGTTGTAGATGATCCACTTGTCATCGCCTGTTATCACACATTTAAAAAATGGATAGTTTCAAGAAAGAATCGCAGATGTCAGTGCACTAAGTGAGACTAATTTCTTTGAGCTCATGTGGTGCCCAAATATTGAGCTTCCTAACATACTCAAGTTGTTTTAAATGGTTTTCAATGCTCTATTTTGATATGTTAAGATTTTCAGCAATCTCTTATGTTGTGAAAACACCAATTGGATTCGATCAATGCCTTTATTCTGTTCTGATTGGCCTACCTGAGCGTGGTGCATCTTTAACATCAAAATCTCTGGACTAAAATTTAGCATACCAATTCTGACACTACCGCAGTTTTTGAGGCATCATCACCATAAACATCACATAACATTTTATGAGCTTGCATAGCCTTTTTACCTTCCTGGAAGTAATACAGCAAAATATGACTAAAATGTTCCTTTTGATTTTCCATTTTGAAATCGACAAAAAAAGAATAATTGTTTAAGAAATAATGCACTTTCTTTTTCTAAAACAAGCTTGAGCTGTCAGCTTTCAAGTTACATAATAAATTTGAAGTTGAAAGTGAGGTTAGTTGCATTTCAAGACATGTATGTCCATGTATTAAAAAAACCCAATTGGGTTACTTTTTGGCCAACCCAATATATTTGTATTTTCCGTCTTTAATTTCAGATTTAGGGTACATTGATAAATATTCCTTTTCTTAACTTAAGGAAGGTTCTTAACTTAAGGAAGGTTTTATTTCCTCCACTGTTCCTTGATCCATCCTAAAAGTCCCTCTTCATGTTTGCTGTTTTCACTTTTCAGATTTATCACTAAAAATGTGATATGGCACATGTGGCCATACACATACATGTACAACTATACTTATTGTTTAGGTGATTACACATAATGATGGTGCATATTGCTTGATATGGTAAAAACACACATTAAAATATATTTTTATTATGTAGTATTCATAATGTCCATTTCAGCATCATTCTCATTATGTAATACATGCATTTCAGAAGTATGTTTAAATTCAACACAGCTTAAAGGGCAGACAATTACTTTTCTCTAAAGAACTCATTATTCTGTGGGTAGATGAGACACTTTTAATTTCTCATCACAAGTCATTCTTTCAAGTTTCTTTATAGTTTCATTTTTTTTTTATCTAGAACACATACAGGCAGTTAACTGCTTTCAGAAATAAATACAATAATTCAGATGATGTCAAAAACAGCATTAAGATCTGCATGCTGGTCTTACAAAGCACTAAGAGCCCTGAGTTGCAATCCAGAAAACACATTTATCTGTAGGCATACCTTTGTATCTTTTGTTGCCCATGACTGAAACTTTGAATCCAGCAAAATCAAATTCAGATTTTCCTTTGAGCTCTCTAATGCCAAGGCTTCACCCTGCCAATCTTAAATCAATGTATTGTGGGCACATTGCTGTACAGCATGGAAGAGGCATCCTTATCTACAGTGACTTCCTGCTCTGTGACATTACACACCATGGCACTGCCCAAGCAGGGAATCTTCTCCTGGAGCTCTAAGTGCCTATTTCGGTCAGATAGCATGACTTAAGTTTGTGTGTTCCTGGACACATATCTAAATGCTGTGGTTTAATCCCAGTAGGCAACTGAGCACCACGATGCCATTTTGTGGGCCTAGGAAAACAAAAAAAAAGACTGGGAGGGATTTTGCTCATCCATTTCGGTAACAGGCAAAAAACAGACTCATCTTGGGGAGAAAACCAAAACAATTTTAATTTTGTTACCAGTAGTATCAGAATAGAATAGTAAGAAACACAAGAAGAGTTCCCTGTTCTTTCTTGAGCTGGAGCTGCAGCAGAACTTGAGCTTAAGTTGGGGCCGCACAGGACAGGACTGACCTCCAGCACCCGAGGCCATGCTGGTTGAGGCCAGGGCAAGAGAGAAGGGGCCATACACTTCGCCCTTCTTAAATACATCAATTCGTAGAGGTGCTGATTGGCTTGACCCTGGTCAGAGCTGGGGCCAAATCTGGGAGCTAGGGGAGCTTCTAGCAGCTTCTTACAGAGCTATCTCTGTAGCCCTCCTTCACTACCAAAAAAACCCCCAAAACCTCTCACAGAAAACCCGGTATACTAGACATCATCTAGGCAGCTTGCTGGATTGGCTCTGCCTCAGAAATATGCTTGGTGACCTTTCTAGGCACCACCTGTAATAAGCCACCATGATGCTAAATAAGGACTAAGTGCGCTGATCATCTATGTACTGGCCTTTCTCAGGGACATTTTTTTAACACAGAAAAGTAGAGAGAAAAGGGCCAAGGGTTCCTAGTTAGGATACTGCAAAGGACAGCATCTGAGCATGGGTGAGTCCTGCATGAGAGTGTGTGGAAAACAAGGATGGGCTCACCCCAGCCCTTGCATCCACAGAAGGGGTGACTAAGCCAGGACTTTGCCCTTTTCCAGAAGTCTGTGATTTTCAATTCCTTTTAAGAATACTGTGTCTGTGGTTCAGACATTCTTCTGCTTAAACTTTGCTCCTTGCTTTCCCATCATGTTGTCCTGGTGGGAGGTTTAAACTGCAAGAGTGGAAATGCTCCCCTGAAGCCCCAAATGAGTTTCCCAGAAGTGTGCATGAGCCTTGGGCAGCACAGTGGGGACTGACTGCCCTGCAGGGTTTCACCTCCCTGGAAAGGGGTCGGAGGAGCTTTGGGGCCACAAGGAGCACAGGGAGAAGCCATTTGCCTCAGAAATGGCTGGGTTTGAAGCAGGTGGGACGCCATGGATTGAGCCCACTCACAGCAGGCTGGTGACCTTACACAATGGGACTGAGCCAGGTTGTGACAGATGGTATCCCTGGATCTGAGACTGGCTCCTGGCTCTTACTGTTTAGTTAATTACTTAGAGGAACATACAAACTAACTTGGTAAAATGTGAATACAGTATAAAATCCTCTGGTTTTGTAGATAGCTTGAATCCTATGCTGGAATAAAATGACAAGTATCATCTAAGTTGCTGGTAGATTTTAGTGTTTTTCTCCTGGCCCTTGTCAGTTGATTCACAGAAGTAATTCTGGAAGGACCTATGAGTTGATGTTTATTGGACAGGAAGGACAAGGGTTAGTGACATTCCTGGCACTAATATGTACCTCAGTAGGGTTTATCTCTAGCTAGTCTTTATAGTAAAACTGACTTGGAGGAGTGTACTTTTCCACAGCAAACATAATGAAGTAACATATCTTACATCAGGTAGGTTGGAAGTCTGATTTCTGAGGCTGCTGCCTGAGATGTTTTATGTAGTTAAGAAAGAAAGAAAAAGTGACAGAAATGCCCACTCTCCACTGACACTGGCAGACATCCCAGTGGATTGGGTTCATTGCTGTGCTTTGGAGTGCAGGCTGCTACTTGGGGAAAGGCTGTGCCTGTCGAATGCAAACCAGCATTCAAACCAGCATTTTGTGGATATGCAACAGTGCAAGGAACCAGAAGCAACAGGGCAAGGGTGAGCATTGGCCATGAAACCTTTTCTTGTAGGCACACCCTCCGTGCCAGCAGCTTGTGGACAGCCAATTGTCTCAGCTAAACCTCCAGAGGAATGTCCTCTTCTTTGTTGAGCTTCCAGATAATGCACACACTTTAAGGCATTTTTCTATCCCAGCAGTGCAACAAAAGGAACTGCCAGTCTCTGGGCAAGAGCCTCTTCAGTCAGCTCTTTTGAGATCTGTGTGATACTTCTATGCCAAGATAGTCCATTTACCTCCAAAGTGGCTTTTTCCAGCAGGTTTCCAGGAATGAGAAGAACAGCTGGAGAAACTGAATGTTATGCTTCATTGGTGGGGGGAAATTCTCTGTACTGCAATATTAGTACTCACTGCCTGTTGTGGTCATCAAGCACTGTCATCAAGGAGGTTTCAAGGGGTTGGTAAGGAAGTGGGATGTTCTGAAGCTCTCATGCTTGAGCAATTCAAGTCCAGAAGGGTAATGCAGAGAGTATGTTTATCATGTAGGCAGAGAACTGTCTGTGAAAAGGGAAGTTTTATGCAGCAATGGGGATGTGGAAAATGAGAAACCACAAATTAATGAGAAACCCTACCAAGGTTAAAGTAATTTACTGATTAATTTTCATTTTACTTTGTTCTGTCAGAGTGGAATGGGGAGAAAACATAGCATTGCATTATAAATCTTGTATTGGCACAGGTTTGAGCTTATTCATAAGTGAGACTAACCCACATCAGTACCAGTAGTTTATGGTGTACTGTTCTACCAGGTGTTATGAATATGCCACCTGGACAGCTGTTTCAATCACATTTTTTGAAGCCTTGTTGGAAAGAATCTCTTCTCTGTTTGCCTCTAAAACTCCAGTAGGGTTCTGTGGTATTTTTTCTTTAGGGGGTTTTGGAGAAATAAATAACCACTGAAAATGTGACTGTAGTGATACTGTGACCCAAAGCAACCCAACTTTCCAGTCTGATTTCTTGGGACCTTCCAAGTATAGTTACAGGGTTGTGTAGAAAATCAGGAATCTCCCCTTTCTTTTCTGCCCAAGCTTAGTCCTCAAGGTCATGCTCTGACATCACAATTAAATCTGCTTGCTCCTTTTTCCTAAGGCAGTATTTTTGGAAAGTGCTCAGGTTAGCTGTGACACTGGTGGTGGCAGAGAGAGTAAGGCTTAGGTCAGTGTATCAAAAGCACAAAGGTATTTTTGCCACCAAAGTGTATTGCTGTGTCCTCCACCATATCATACCCCAACATGTGGAATCACTTCCTGCATTCCAGAGCTGCCAGCAGTTTTCAAATTATTAAAAAAGAAAACCTGCCACAAAATCACTTCCTTCTTATTTTCCAAATGTGAAATTCTCAAATTAAAGTGGTGTGTGCTGCAACAAAGACTATGATAAATGCTAGATTAGTTACGGGATGAAGATGCATTATCTTATGAACCTTCTAGCAAGAAACAGGTGCTTTATACTAAAGAAGAGAAACTAGAAAATTCCCCACTGCAGTTTCCAATCAGAAGCAGCATTGACTTCTAATTCTGGCAGATTGCGAGATGCCAGACTGTCACCATACCAATGCTGTTTGACACTGCTTGAGTGTTCTAATCTGAAAGACTGGCCTTCATTCATTGTATTGTATTATGAAGTGGTTTAGAAAATTACAAGCTTCACTTCTGAATTTCCCAAGAGAAAATGATGGCTTTTTCTAGATACCCCAAGATATTTGTATGAACAATTTCAAATATTAGGGACTAGAATCTCATCAACTACTGGATGCTGCATCTGCATTCAGTACACAAATTCATATAATCCTACTTCCATCTGCTTTACCTGCCCTGTTTTCCCATTTCTTTCTCATCTTGGTCCCTTTTTTGCTCACTATAAGAGCAGGATCTTTAAATAAAAGCTTTCTAGTATATAATCTATATAATTCCATAAACATACAATATTGAACCATATGGTTCTGAAGCATGACTTGCACAGTCACAGCAGACTTCTGGAAAGATGACTTAGAAGAATTATCTGACAGCTTGATGTACTAATACAAATTCAAACAGAAATTTCTGGCTGTGGAGTATCTTGATGAGCTCTGGGAGGATGCAGAATTGGGAAAGAAACTTTCTTAGAAGCACTTGCCTTATTCTACCTTTGTCAGAGGTAGGAATTTTTCACCTGGAAACCAGGAAAAACAGGAAAGTGCAAAAACCAGCAACAGTCTCAACTTTGGAGTCTTGTGTAGATGAAGAAAGTAACAGCCACCACACTATTGTATAAGAAGTGTAGGGTCATGATGACAGAGCACAATTTGACACCAGATATGGCATAACATAGGCCATTTTGGGGCCTTCTGACTGCACTAATATGATGCTAGAGTATCTATAGTAAGTTGAAAGTTAATCTGCCTGTTTCATCTTCCAAAGGCAAAGTCTTCATTTAAACATTTGGCTAAATCTTCGTATGTGCAGGTATATTTAGTTGCTCTCTTTATTCAAAAGCTGGCTGGACATGAAGAATTTAGAGCATATTTAGCTCACACATAATTCCCATGCATCCATGGCTTCTAGCATGCAGCTGGCTTGCATTTGACTAGCTCAACACATGAGAAGAAGAAAAGTTGTTTGTTGCATCTGTCCCTTTGAACTTGATTCAGTTGTTTTTGCTTGTTGCCGTATAAGGTAATTTATGCAGTATTACTGTAAAAGCAAGGTTGAAAGAAATAAGAAGGCTTGGGGTTGCTTCAGGAATATTGTTGCTGTAATGTGATAGTGTTGCACTTGTACTTTGTGACCAAGTTGTTAATTCCTTGAAGTTACGATATCACTATAATCTGAATGTACAAAGTTAATTTATTAACAAGCTAAAAGCATGTGAGAAAGAGACAGTATTTCCCTCTAGATTGCATCATATGAGAAAAAAATAGCCATTTGGGAAATAATTGTCTCCTACATGCAAGAAGTAAGAGAGGGGAATTTTAAAAATGAAGTGGCTGCACAGATTGAAAGCAAAACTTTTGAAGTGATTCAGAACTGTAACAGATGAGACATGTTTACAATATTGACAACTCCTATCAAATTGTACTTCCAAATATTTTTAACTTTCCAGGTGATACAGGTGCGTGGCTCTATTTCAGAGCATCGGAGTTCACTGTTTCATGTCTAACAGTAGAGTTCTGACTTTGTGTGTATAAACCAGGAGAGTAATTTCTGGATGTAAATCCATGTTAAGTCAGAGTCAAATCAGAGTTCAAAGAATTCTGAAGTTTCACTTCAGATTTGTTTACTTTGAAATCTTGCCAAACCCCTATTGTCCTTTATGTCCTCTGTGCTGGTTATTAATTCACAGGAGCCCACAAGGAGCCTCTTGATCATGATTTACCACCTAATTGAAAATAAAGTTGAGAGACTTCTTTTCTTCTCATGATGCTGATGGAGAAGAGGTATCCATGGGACTCATAAAAATGTTTGTATCTGTACTGCACTGTATAGCAATAAACCTTCTGATAGAGAAAACCCATGCCTTTGTTCCAACTCCTCCCTGCTATTGATGCTTATTGTGCAATGCTGTCATTATAGTTACTGGATCTTACTAACCTAAAAGCTTTGATAATCCCTGTATCTAGACTGAGAAAGAGCTACATACTTCTTGAGATGTTCAGAAGATCTAAGCGAAACATTTGGATCTATGAAAAAATATATAACAATATTTTCATAAGGCTGGTCTTTTGTGATAAATCTCTGTGATAAGTCACTGGCAAGTCAGCAATGTGATGTCTACAATACTAAAGTGTGATATTTCTACCATCAGGTCAAAGCATCTCAATATATCATCTGCTATAACTGGAAGCAGACTCTGTTTCTATTAAGGCCTGTCTCAGAAATGAAAATTCACCATGCCTGAATCCAACAGGCCTACTCACTTTCAGCATTTTGCATATGATTTCTTCACTACAGAGTGCTTGTGGTTTTTAATTCAATTATCCCCTTGAGACCCACTCCACAGAAGTACATTAGTGGTGCTGTATGGGTGGATGTGTCTTCAGTAGTATCATTCATACAGTACTTCTCAGACTGAGTAATCTGTCAGAGTGACGGCCTTTTGCTCTAGTTCAAACTATCCTGAAATCCTGAGGGGGGCTGATTTCATGGATCTAGTACAGGTTTCTCACAAAAATAGCGGCATTTTCAAGATATCCAGAACCACAAATCCATTCCCCCCTGAATTTCAGTTTTCCTTAAGGGTCATAATTTTTTTCACCAATTTATGGCAGTACTGGCCAAAATCAATCTTTCACAACTCCACTTCCTACTCATGCTAAAAGAAAAACGTTGGGGCATTTAATTAGAGCTATTTATATTTTCAAAATTGGGAAGACATTCTGAAAAAGAAATTGGTTTTGCAGCCAATTCAGGGACCTTCTGTCTACAAAATCTGCTCTAGACACTTTCCCACCGCAACTTTCTTTACATTATTAGGAACTTACACCATGTTGTATTTAGCTTGGTGTTTTGCCAAAAAATGTTCCTTTGGTCTCTATAGTACAAAATCTGACAGAAAGCATAACACAAGGAAAAAAAGGTATTTTTAAGTCCCTGCTTTTTTCCATTTTCCCATCAGAATCTTTTTTTTAAAATATTAGTAGTATAAATCCAACTCTGTTCCAGTTTTTGCTCTGGTTATTTATACCCTTTAAATATGATCCACGTAGAGAAGTCCAAAGTTATTAAATCCGTTCAGATAGTCCTTCAATCTATTCAGGAGCTGAGTGTACCTGGCACAGGCACTGAGTATTTCCTTTTGGTTTCTGAGTTGGAAGTAAGACTTGAAGTAAATGATTTTCTGCTATAATAATGATGATACTAGCAGACATCCTGAGTGGAAAAGGCCAGGGAGGTTCCAATCCTGACTCACGTTCTGATACTGTCTCTTTCTTTTTTACCCTAGGAAAACTTAACTCAGATTCTCTCTGTGGTTTTCAGTAAGAATACTGCTTTTCCCTTCTTTCCGCACAATTTTCCAGCCAGATTGACTGAATATAGAAGGGTCAAATGACTTACTTGGAGGGTAAGCCATGAGTCAGTAGCACAGCTAGCACTGAATCAAATCCTTTCCTGTCTTCCAGTCCAACCACTAGACAACACACAATTGGTTTCATTGACCAGAGAGCTTTAATGAAGTCAGCATTAGCCGTGGTATATGCTAGCATGAGTGTCTGAACAGTGTTAGCATACATTCATATGAGTCGGTGAAAATCAGTCACCTTGTACCAGCAATTCATTTGGCATGTGACAGACAGCAGACCTTGGGTCCCTCTCTTTGCATGCCTTGTGTCCTGTCTGTGCATATTGCTATTTGCACACTTAAGTCATGCAGCTGTGCTCCCATCTGCACTGGGAGTTGGTGTGTACAGTTCTATTCAGGGGCTGAACTTAATTCTCAATCTTTGGGTCCTGGGACCTCCAACAGGATTTTGGCTGCCCTTCCTTTACAATAAAGAAGAAGGAAAAGGGCCCATTATTCTGCTCTGTAGTAATATGGCATCATGGTTTGGAAAATAGTCAGAAACACTGGAGGAGATAAACTCAACAATCTATTTTGACCTTAGACTGCACTGATGTTTTGATTTAGCTGACCTATATGTATCTATACATATTTTGGCAGATAGATGTCTGGAAATTTTGCAGAGAGCCTGATGGAAGGTACTATAAGAAACAGAAAATATGGCTGAAAATGAGCTTGAGCAGGCATCTAATCTATCCTCATCTAATTCAGGATGGGCTTTATCTACATTATATTTTTAGCAAGCGACTCAACTTCTATCCACTACCTTCCCAGGCAATCTGTGCTATCACTTCACAATTAAAATTATTAGGTTAGATATTAAGGGAACCTTTATTGCCTTCCCTTGTTGAAAAGAGCATGTATCGGTCATGTATATGATGTAAAGCAAACAAAAAATAGAGCTCATGCAATATGGAATGGTGTGTATTACAAAGTCAGTAATACAGAAGTAAATGTGTCTTCAGCAAGAATTGCCTTTCTCTTATGGTACCTTTTGCAGTGCAAAGAGCCTTTCTCTTCCCCCCCCCTCGCCTTTTTATTGAATAATACCTGGTTCTGACTTTCTCCTAATAATTTACAAAGATTTTCTAAATGTTATTCTACACAACTGTCTGTGTATATAAAGAAAAGGTAATAGGAAAAATAAATAGTTTTGAAATGACACTGAAGATTTGGCTTTTTAACTTTCCAAAGCCAGAAAATCAATATTGAATCATCTGACTGAATTTGATGTGCAGTACTGTGATGTTTTAGCTCATGGGGCACACAAGATAACCTCTGTTCAGAGCTCCTGCAGTAACTCAGCAAAATAGGATGAATGGAGGATGATGTTTCTGCTGTAAATCATCAGGTCTATAGTGTATATGTGTAATAGATAGAAGTTGGGAAATAGGGAGATATGAGACTGTTAAGGAATACCAGAAGGAACTTTTTAGCATGTTTCTTTTACTGGTTGGCAGCTCAAAAAAACCCCAACAAAACCCTTGAATATAAAGTCACCATATAAATTAGAAATGGAAAGAGCTATTATTAGATAATCTTTTCCATCCTCTTGTCACTGTGGAATTGTTCCCTACAATGTGTTCTTGAGTGTTTTGTCCAGTCTTCTCTGAAATAACTTAAGCAACAGGATTTCCATTTCTTCTCCTTGGAATCCTACCCCACACCGTAGTAGATCTCATTAATAGGAAATGTTACTCTAAAGCATAAATATTCCTGCTCTCAGTTTCATCTCATTAATTCCACTTGTACTCCCTTCTCTGATCATAATCAATTCCTTTGCCTCTTAAGTGTTTATATCCTCCTAAGACTTCTGGGGAATTATCATACCCCAATTAGATATCATTCAGTCAAGATATGTGCAAAGCCCATTCCCTTCATTTTCCTTCAGCCCACATCTAAGCCTTGGATCATTTTTTCCCCCTCTCTGAAGTCCCTTCAGTTTGTCATCAACTCGCCCTCAATTTAAGTCAAAGAGAGTTCTGGTCCCTACACTGCAGCTGGAGATGTGGTGATCGGGTTTCCAGAACACCAGCAATCCCCAACTCACCACAAAGTCAGATGGAGAAGAGTGGCCATGGACACCACTCAGGAAGAAGAAGGAAATAAAGGAGAGTGGTGGCTTGAGGGGAAACAGGAACATAATATGCCAGAAAAACAGCATAAGCAATGGCCCCACAGGGAGAAGAGCAACAACATACCCTTGCAGGAGCACCAGGAGCTGCACTGCTCCAGGGCAGTGAGGTGTTGCACCAATGGCTTACACCCTGTCTGGTAGCCCTGAGTAGTGCTGTCGGGTAAAAATGCCCTCAAATCACTCTGTGCACATCCTGTGCTGGTAATGCCAGGCAGGGTGAGCATCACCAGTTTGCCAGCCTTGCTAACAGTGTCCTGCACCATGATGTCATGGATGGCAGCAACCTGGGAGAGCGTGTTCTTCTCAGATGGACAAAGCCTGGTCTGTGTACAGGTTTTTTCCTTATGGCTGTAAAATTCAGGAGTGGGAGAGAAACCTGGGCTGTATCATAGTTTCCTGGTGGTCCACCCCCTCCGCCTAGCCCTGCAAACTGTCCAAAACGTTGTCATTTTGCCCCAGAAGGCAAGCAGGCCTGGGGTAGATCCAGAACGGATTACAACATAATCCAATTCACAGGGAGGGGTATTTTTGAAAAAGGATTTATTTTTTTTCTTCTGGCTGGCTGTCAAAAATAAATAAATGCTGTAAGCATAATGTAATGTTTTTAGAGGGCATGGTGATGGAAAGAGAACGTTCATTTCCACATCCACATTAGAGAGCGGGGGAGGGGCTAATTTGATTTTTGCGTCAGTGTGCAAAGCAGAGGGTATGTAAGGTATAAATGCTGGTATTTCACACTGGAATTTCAAACATAGTATTAGTCTGAAGAAAGAAGTGCTTCATTTCTAATCAGAACAATGTACTATGGGTGTTTGGTCTGCATTTCAGCATCAAAAAGCCTCCGCCTGAAACTTTTGTGACCTTCAGAGAATTTTGCATAATTAGCTTGATTAAAGACACAGCACAATTTTAGCACCAGGGACCAAAAACCACAAATTATTGAGGATCACATGTTTTGCAAAATAATACCATTCATGTGATTATTTGTTTTGCTCTAATAATTTTTGAAATACTACTCCATTGCTTTAACTTGAATTGCTCTTTGTAACAGATAGCCAGTTCCCAAAAAAAATGTAAGTCTCTACAAAAATATTTCCATTGCATGAGAAACTGTTATTGCACTTATCTAAGTTTATAGGGCTGAGTTTGATGTTTGTATTAGGGATATGACTGAAAAAGGCCCGCTGTATGCTTTTCAGCTATGTATGCTGTCATTTCACTGGGCCTTCCTCAGAATTTGCTTTTAAACATTTTGATTTTAGTGTCTTAATTTTAAATTTTCAGTGTTGCTAAACATCAGTTTTCTGCACTGCTTTGGTACAGAGTGGCTGTGGATCCGTTTGCCTCTTCTAACAGGTTTCCTGACACTCTCCTTGTCCCTAATACAATATAAAAGAAAAGGAATCTAAGTGCAGTTGAGTTAACACAATCTGTGTTCCCGTGCCTATGTAACTGTGTAAGACCAAGCTTACATTTTGCTCCACTGTCCATTTTCCAGTAGCTTCCAGATTGAAGAAAATGGTCAGCTACATTACAGAGCTTTCTTAAAGTAACCCTGCCCTTGTAGACACCATACCTACAGCACTCATGGTCTGCCAGCCTGCTGCACAGATTAATGCAACCCTCTGCTGTCAGCACACTCTCATTGCTGCAGAAGATCTCAGCTCAAGACCTTCATGTGTTAAAAGAAATTAAGGAAGTTGCAAAAATCTGTTGGTACAATAATAACAGTGGGTGTTCTTACAAAAACCAGTATAAGCTGGTTGAGTGGCACATCTGGGATGGTTTTAAGAAGAAACTTGATTAATACCACAGATGACTGCTATTTAGAGCCACTCATTTTGATGTGTAGTTTGGAGGAGGTTTAGTTTACCCTTAAGGAAAAATGCAAGAGTTAATACAGACAGTGAGCGTACATGCTCTACTGGATGGTATTGATCACTGGCAATTTAGATTTGATATTTTGAAACTGGCAAACTTGATTAGAATAAATACAATGAAATTCCAGTGGGGCAAAAAGTGCAAGGAAAACAGTGGCAAATTCCTCTCCCTCTTACATCAGAGATTTAACCTGAAGATCAGGTGAGACGATCTCATTTGGAAAGTAAAGTGAAAGAGAAGCAAAAAGTCAGTTATGATGTGTGGTTAAAGAGGAATCTGATTCTGCTTACTCTACAGAACTAACAAACAAACCACCTCACCCAGGGGAGGTGAAGCTTAAATGAGAAATTAACTGGGCCATGACAGTAGATAAAGGTAGGAGAGGACATGGGGATAAGTCCATGATGATAAATGCAGCTTGTTGGATACCATGTATGACAGTTGAATGCCAGTGAAAGAGGATTTTGGAGCAGAAAAACAGATTTTTGTGCTGGTCCTTTGTGATTCAAATATTCCCGTTTACAACACTCCACTTGCAGGGATGTCAAGGTATGATCAGGGTTGAAGACTCTCAGATTGGAGGAACTTGGAAGAAACTCATATTCAGCAAAGTAATGGGATACCAGAGTACTCACCCAAAGGAAGTGAAGTGTAAAATTAAAGGTGTGATACTGGCATATATATATATTTTTTTTTTCTAAGTAATTAGTTATATATATTAACCATCACTAGTGAAAGTCCACACAGTGACTATTTGTAATAGATCAGAAGAAGAAGGTGGAAACCTTTTACTTCAAAGGAGTAAGCTTCACATGAATCTTTGGGAAAGCAAGGAGTGAGTTAGCAATAGAGTGAAGGAGTGTATTTCCAGTATACAGGTTTAACAAAGGGCCAAGGCCACATAGACTCTACTAAGGAAATTCGGCTCTGCTTTTTGCCAGAGAGCCTGATCTGAGTATCTGTGTCCAGAAGCAGGTGAGGATGAGTGTTGAATCCTCTATAACGCACTGGAACTTTTAAACAGCCGTGTGACAATGTCTGTGTCTTTTCAGTTCAG
>NW_010209134.1:21073-41712 GCF_000695765.1 Mesitornis unicolor
CTTGGTATAAGAGAGGCTAAGATCAATACAGCTTCTGGGATGAACGGATTTTAGGCAGCACTCAGTTCAGCATATGGACTAGTTGTGGCACCATATGGAAGGTGATGATTTTATAGCAATAGATGTAATGGATTTGATTGTGATCTGGCTTGTTCCAGTTCTAGGCAGATGCAACTCCTCCAGTTTTAATGGACTTACCAGAGCTTCACACTAAATGAAGTGAAATGAGTTTTGAGTACAATATATCTACATTAAGCAATGAAAGATTTGTGAGTTGTGTGATTTTTTAAAAGTTATTTATCTTTCTTTGTTCTTTCTCTTTTTTTTTTCTTTAACTAAAGTGCTAGCATGTGGTGTGGGGAGACATCTTTTTATTGTTATTGACAGTTGCCATTCTGTTTGTAGTAAGCTGTGTGTGGGTTCCTGTGCAAGACAAAGGCATGGCACTACTCTGACTGAGGAGCTTTGTGCCAGCTCTTCACTGAGGAACTTCACAGCAGTTTTGGACATGTTTTTCTTCACTGGGAATAGAGGGAGGAAAACAGAGCATGTGTGCACAGCAAAAGAAAACTTTCCAAACCTGATTAATCTCACTGTACCCTTGCTGTGCAAATCCCAGCTGCTATAAATGAAATGGAGTTGGGAGAAGCAAAAGCACAAGGAATAGAATAACGGGAACAAAGGAAAGAAGCAATGTAGAAGATGGGAAGGTAAGAAGTTAGGGAGAGAGGAGCACTGAGCAGCAGGCAGGCTATGAATAGAAATAGAATAGAATAAAACAAAAGGAAATATTTATTTGCAGATAAAACAGACTTAGATATTTGAAGCTGTGCTGCCCTTCTTCTATGTGAGAATTTGCTTCCTGACAATCCATTTCCCACTGCTAGTCATCAGCTTTTCCTGAGAATGGGTGGCTGGAGTCAAATGCTCTTCTAAAAGAAGAGCTCCCAGCTTGGTTTAACATGTATACACAATTCCCCCTCAGCTCCTGATCAGCACTCAACTCTTCTCAGAGCTGCAGAAATTTATATTCAGCAGCAGGTCGCTTGTCCCTGGTGAGTAAACCTGCCTTTGGAAGGACAGGGAGGAAAATGGGGGAAGATGAATGGGTTAGTGAAGATGGGAAGCAGCAGAGAAGGCCAGGGTTGAATAAACAGCAAGAAACTAATTCCATGGCTCTCCTCTTCTAGCCTCCTGCTTGGCTGTGGCTGGAGCACATCTGATGTGTAGGCAGCACTCAGGGCCCAGGAATTTGTATGGACTTGACATTCACAGGAATATGCATTCTACAGTTGTTAGAGATGCTTTTGTCTTGTTAACAACATGGGAAACAGCTTGGTTAAGTCCAGACCTGCGAGGCAGTCGCAGATTAGGGAAATTGTCTTTGGAGTTGTCTGTATGGGCCAATGTAAATTTGAAAAAGACAGTATGCTGCTGTTTTACTTTTTTTGGCCACAGCTAAATTAATATGTTGCAAATATAAGAGGTATCTACTTTCAACTTTGGAGGCTTAAAAAGACTGATGATCTAGATAATAACCAAAGTTGGGGATTTCATTTTCCTATAGGCTGTTTTGATGAAACATGAGGAAAAATTGCCTTTTAAATCTTGTCCTTTGTGCAGAAAGGCTGTTTCTTTTAACTGATCTGCTGCCTTTGCAGCTGCTAGCTGACTGTCAAGTAGAAGTCAGAGTAGACTGCACTGCGACAGCATGTTGGAGGGACTGGAAAGGCAGCCCGCAGGATGACAGCATCTGATATACTACCTACCTCCACAACTCTCTGTGTCATGGTAGAGGTACAGAGCAAGGCAGGGGTACTCCACTGAACTGCACTAGTTTAAGACCAAGGCTTCAGCTGCACAGACGAGAAGTTTGAAGAGACACGTGACATGACCACAAACGGCAGAGCAAGATCCACCATGAGAGCGACTCCTCTGTCCCTCTGTCTCTTCCTCTTTGCATGCTCAGTCATTCTGCACAAGTTCACTGAGCCAGACTCAGGCCAGCCAACGGAAATGGCCCTGCGTCATTTCTCTCTCATTTGTATCTGCTGGGCCACATGACCTGTCAGAAGAGGCAGAAAAAGAGAAACTCATCGACAGTGCATGAGAAGGGGAAAGGATAGCTGAACTAGTGAAATCCCCATGGGTCCTAGGGAACCGATGAGGTGGAACTGCAGCGCGTATGAGTACATTAGCCATACTTGCAGTCATTTGGATTGCTACAGCAGCTGTGCAATGCCAAGGGCCAAGGCACACACCTCTTGCAGAAGGGAAAATACAGCATTTGTTCTGCTCTTAACTAAAGATAGTGTCAATAGAGTCACAGTCGACCCATGTGAAAGGAAAAGCTTTTTTGAATGTTTTAATCTGTTCCATAGTTCTATCACCAGTAATCTGTAGCAACAATCTGCATTGCACTTACCTCAGAGAAATCCTTGTTAATATATTTTTTTCTAATATGTCAAATGTTGCACAGAATCTACTCTTCAGTGAGGAATAGCTGTGTGGAAGGTATCCGTTCTTGGAGCTCAGCTGGTTTTAGTTACCCACACAGATAAGTGCAGCCATTAATTTTCTTTGAACTGGAAAAGGTTCCTTTTCTATTTTTAACCCCTGAAGACAGCTGAGTAATTCAAATGAAAGTCCTCAGTCCAGAAATAACCTTTTTCTTCTTTTCTGAGGACCAAACCCAGTTTCTAATGAGCCAAGCTTTAACCCACACCTACTCGGTTCAGTTTGATTATATTCAATTCAGCTTTTCCTAACTCAGTAATAACCATAGTATCTGAGACTCATCCAGCATGGTATTAAGAAACATGGCTTGCATTTGTCTTTTAAGAGAGAGTCCTTCTGCAGCAACGCTCACACAAAGAGGCACTGCTTAGTAGGATTCTTCACTGAGTAAGATGCTACTTAACATGTATAAGATCTAGTCCAAAACAAACATGTATGACCAATATTCCGAAAGAGCTCAGCATGTTGCCATTAATGTCACAATGAGCAGAGACTGCATGCTAAGCTCTTACAAAAATCTGGCCCTCATTTGGATGTGAATGGGGGCTTGAGCTCTTTAGAAAATCTGGCTGCAATTGTAGGTGCTGAGCACTTAGGAAGAAGTGGTGGTCTTGAACTAGGGCTGCCATTACTCACTGATTTACACCCTTGTCAGCCATTGATTTTTAGCAGAGTTACACCCTTCTGGAATTGGGGCTGCACAGTTAGGCTGCCATCATTTATAAATCAGAGCTCTTTCAGATAGTTTATGTAATTTTCTTTTCTTTTCTTTTCTTTTCTTTTCTTTTCTTTTCTTTTCTTTTCTTTTCTTTTCTTTTCTTTTCTTTTCTTTTCTTTTCTTTTCTTTTCTTTTCTCTCCTTTTCTCTTTTCTTTTCTTTTCTTTTCTTTTCTTTTCTTTAGAAAACATTTTTGAAATATTACCCTGTTGCCTGAATCCGGGCTGTTTCTGACTGCCTGCCAGCTCCCAGATTAAATGTAAGTCATTATGGAATGTTTTCCTCACATGGGAAAGACTGGAGTGGCTTGGTGTTAGTTTTGCCCTCCAACATTAATTCTAATTACCTCAAAATGCAAACATGTTTGAGTTTCCAGCAGATGACATTATTTTCTCTTTGACATCAGACATCAAAGGAAGAAAAATAAACATGGGACAGTGACAGCATTAGGCCTCTAGTCATTTTTCAGAAGGTTTTTCATGTTCTGTTCCAGACTGGTTCTTCTTAAGCCTTGTCTCGGATATTAGGGACGGGAAAGGTTTACAGACTTTGAGACTGATGGAGTCTTTTCCCTTCCAGTTCTCTTTAAATAAAAGGGGGGTGGGAGGAAGGAGAGAAACAGTCTGGTTTAGATCAGGGTTGGAGTCCTGGTTTTTAGAGATGCACACACACCCCAATAGTTGGGTTATTTTCTTAAATTTACTTTTAGCTTTTCTTCTGAATGTTCATGGATGATACTGCTACCTTTAAAAATTGCAATAATTTAGAGAGAACATAAATTTGACAACTGTGGAATATTTTGCCTGTGCCTAGCAAACACCAGAACAGGACCTCAGAATTTTGCAGTTGTTTAGTACTTTCGAGACATCATTGTTCAGTCAGGTGTCAGCTGAAAGCTGATGTTGACAGATACTCCCTCTATAGAGCATTGACCTTTCAGACATTCAAAGTCTATAGGATTTGAAAATGGACCAACCAAGGGAGTTGCCTTTCTTTCTGCTTGTCGGGGTTTCAGACATGCTACCCAGCTTTCGCTCCCATGGCTTTTATGAAGCTGTGGCGCCAGCAGCTCAGATCAACCTTCACACATCCTGACACAGTGCCAGGATGCTCTTGCCTGCACTCCTGCCTGAACCCAGAGCCCACTTCTTCCCAGTTTTGTCCAGGGTCCTAGGGTGACCCTGGAGCTTGTGCTTGGAGCCTCTCTTTGTATCTGAAAAGTGGAAATAATAACACTGGTCAATCTGATAAACACCATGGAGAAAAGTAAAGGCTCAATGATTAGAGACCCTAACTGTGCTTTGGTGAGGCAGGCTATAGAAAAGTCTATACAAGAAATAAAATCATGGGAAAAGTACAAAAGTCTATTCCCAGGGATTGGGATAACAAGGTTAATGCAGGACATGACTAAGATGCACTGTGCTGGCAGAGCTGTATAGGGAAGCTTGGACAACACATCTGTGTTACACTCTCCTTACTTTCTTGAGCACTAAAACTGATTCCTGACTTTTTAAAAAGGTCAGCTTGTCATGGTCACAGCTTGCAGTTCAGCATGCTCGTTTCTTTCCCTGATGGAAAAAATGGCTCCTTCCACTGCATGGGGCAAGGAGTAGTTTTTTGTCACACACACACACACACACACACACACACATATTTAAGAAGTGTAGAAACAGATCAGTTTTCAGTTAATAAATAGCAATAAATAAATAAATAAGCACTGCATTCTGCAGTTGTTGCCTGCGGTGTGAGCTCCAGCATTCTCAAGTGTTCCCGTTGGGACAACACAAATGTTTGTAATGAAGCTGACTGGCAAAATCTTGGGACGGTGCCTCTGGGCTGCTCAGCCAGCTTCACACCCATCTTCCCAATCCATTTTCCTTTGCTTCGTGCCCAGGGGAGGCAGCACATCCCCAGGGGCCCTGCAAGGGGCTGGGCTGCTGGGCATCAGCCAGCCCACCTAGGGCTCTCTGGAGCACATTTATCCTTGTGCTGTGGCAGCTGAGGATGGTGGGAAGATAACAGGGTAGAGAGATGCACAAAAAAAATTTTTGCATCTCTCTTCTGTTCTTGCAGTGGACACAGCTGTAGCCTAGAGCCTGATGCTGTCAGACTGAAACTTTTCCAAGAGATTTTATTTAGTCACTCTGTGCCATACCTGGAAGTACTGTGACACTTCTTCTGCCAGGAAGCATTGTGGGAAGGACCATAGATCCCTTCACAAAAGGTAGAGAGGAAATACTTGATTGATACTTAAAATATACTTAAAATACATGCTTTACCTTTTCAAAACCACTTACAGTGACTATGGGAGAGGTCTAGCAGGAAACATACTGAAGGGCTCTTTTGAAATAAAGAGTACTGAAAACCTGTCTTACAAAAGTCAGTGTTTCCATTTGGGCACACAGAAACGTATGTATGAGCTTTGTATGGAAATTTGAACCAGCCTGAATACTAAAATTGGCAACAGTTCTGCATATTGGTAGAGCATACCAATCCTCTTCAGGCAGAGTGTACTGTTTGGAGATATGTTTTCAAAATTAGATAACCAAAATGTTCTTACAAATGGATTTGATTACTTTCTGTCTGAATAAGGCCAGGCTTTTGCAAGGGAATGGACAACTGCCTGAGGAGAAATGGCCATGGAGTACGTGAGTATCCTTTTTCACACACATCAGTGCATATTTGGTATATGAGGTGGTGCTTACACAGTTTTCCTTTCACTGTTCAGGCAGCCAGTTTTCAAAATGTGGCCTGTGGTGTTTCTGTTTCTTTGATGTTTTCAAATGAGGTCTAGTTATTTTAACATGTCCATTATATCTCATTTTCTGCTAAAGCCATTTCAAGGCTTCAAAGAAAATCTAGATCAGGTTTTATTTTGTCCAACATATTTCACCCATCACTGTTTTAAAAGAAAAAGGACCTGTATTCTCTGGTATAATGACATTCATGTTTATGATGTGAGAGATCCTCTTACTTCAGAAATGCACGGTCCTTCCTTTCCAGTTAGCAGTGGGTCTGTTAGCTGCTGGAAACATGGTGCCAATAAGGAGCAGGTGAGTTGTTCTTGTTCATTTTGGATACAGAGTGATAGGTAATAGTCAGAGTTACATGTACACATTTAGAGTCAGCCTGATGCTTCACCCAGGGTCATAAAATGAGACCAAAAATTACATCTCTAGCGAAATCTGAACCTTACACTGCCTGAACTCCGCTATGGGAGCAAGCCTTACTTGAGTCATTTTATGCTTAAGCCATTGCTATAAATCAGCTCCATGCTTTGCAGGATGTAGGACAACTGTGTAGAGCACAGGCTTGCTCATGAGAGGTACTGGGCATCCCCAGCCCTTTGCTGGGATCATTGCACGTACAGAGATTGTTCAATCATTCCTCAGGTCAAGTCCTCACTAAATTGTATCACTAGAAACAACATAAATGTACAAAGCTGTACAAAATGATGTATGCATGTGATAAGTAGCAATATCTCTATTAATATTGTGTGACTTGGTGGAAGTGAGATTTTTCTAGGGCAACTTCAGAAGTGCTTAGTACAACAAGATATTCTCCGTGGGAGCCGTCTACTTGCCACGTGGAAAATGCATGACAGGGTTTTGGATAGGATTTGATATATTTTGCTGCTTTGAATTACTGTCTGGATGAGTCAAGCTATTTTTTTGTCATGTCTGATCTCTGTAGTGCTGGTGAATGGTTATTTCTGTGTGGACAGTGCATTAAAGTTCCTGATAACAGCCATGTTATCTTCAACTACAAATACTAATCTTTTAAAATGAAAATTATATTTTAAAATATTTCCTCTGTTATTAATACCTGTTTGGCAGTTTCACTCTTTGTGAAGCATATGTCTGGATAGGAGTCAGAGCTGGTTTTGGAAGAGATGGCCTATTGCCATAACCCCTTGCTGTTTCTTTTAAAACTGGCTGTAGTGCATCTTTAAGATTTGTGAAGGTTTTTTTTTTCTCTCTCTGTTTCATGCCTAGCAGTGGTGCTTTGTACATTCACTAAGAATGTCTAGAAATAAAGTTAAGGAATTTGGGAAACTGTAAATGTCCTTACCTCTGTTCCCAGTGTGGGCATAATGAGTACCTGGGAGAAAAAAAATATTGTTTTGTATGAAGTAACAGCTGCTGTGGCAGTAGGTACTGAGTGAGGCTGTGCTGCAGTCATTAATCTTCTACTACTCCTGTAGCCTTTCACTAATGAGAAATAAAAGCAAAAACATTGCCGTTTGGGGATTAGAAATGCAGACTGTGCCATTCAGGAGAGATGACCCAAATCCACTACTGATAGTAGCTGAGCATCTTTTCAGATGAAGCTTAGTCTTTTGAGCTAAATCTACTTAACTAGTAGTATCTCTTGCAGACAAGTAGCATCTAGGTGCTTTCAGTAGTTGCTGTGTTTTGAACAGGAGGTGACCTTCACAGGCACATTCATATTAACTAGGATAGGGCAGTTTGTACAAAATCACCATCCCTTGCTGAACCTACCAGCAGCCAGAGCCTGATCACAACTGTATGAATGCCAGTAGACAGCTCCCATCACAAGCTGGCTTATTATCTTGTCCATTATCACTATGCAGCTAGTACACCAAGGAATGATTGCAATGAAAAAATCATTATGATTTAGATATTTACAAACATGATGTTTTATAGTTGCTTGAAAGTATATATGAGAAATAATGAGCATGTACTCTTGTGCTGCCTTGTACTACCAGTGTTTGGATAGTGGTCATTTGCTCCTAACTGCTAGAGATTAAGCTGGCAGTATATGTACAGAGATACCTACAGAAGTTCTTCGAAGCATGTTCAGTTCAAGATTAGCTCTTTGGGAAATGCCACATAAGAAAGACAGCAGTCAGTCAGGATATTCTAGTGATTTATCATGTGCTTTGTGGGAGGAAAACAAATGCCCTGGATGCCTAGCAAGTCTATTATGGGAGCAGTGGTGAAACACCATGCAAGCTGTTTCACGCTGAGGTCCTCAGGTTAAGGTAAATTCCTATTCCTAGCCACTGGACAATGTCACATGTCATGTAACATGCACAGTGCTCCAGTTGTCCTATGTGGTGTCTTGATAGCCCCACTTGGTGAGATAGCTTTTGAACATGCACTTCTCACCACATCTGTGAGCTCCTGAATATGCTATGGGAAACATAGACCAACCTAGTGGCCTTCTATGATGGAGTGACTACATCAGTGGACAGGGAAAATGCTACAGATGTCAACTGTCTGGAGGTCTGTAAGGCCTTTGACATGGTTGCCCACAACATCCTTCTCTCTGATTTGGAGAGACATAGATTTTACTCATGGACTATTCAGTGGATAAGGAATTGGCTGAATGGTCACATTCAGAAAGCAGTAGTCAACTCCTCAATGTCTAGCTTGAGATCAGTGACAAGTGGGTCCATACTGGGACTAGTACCATTTAATATCTTCATCTATTACATAGTGAAATCAAGGGCATTCTCCGCAGTTTTGCAAATGACACCAAGCTGAGTGGTGCAGTTGACCCACCAGAGGGATGAGCTGCCATTCAGAGGGACCTGGACAAGCTCAAGAACTGAGCTCATGTGAACATCGTGAGGTTGAACAAGGCCAAGTGCAAGGTCCTGCACCTGGGTTGGGGCAATCCCCAGTATCAATACAGGCTGGGGGATGAAGGGATTGAGAGCAGCCCTGCTGAGAAGGACTTGAGGTTACTGGTAAATTAAAAGCTGGACATGAGCCGAAACTGTGCACCTGCAGCCTAGAAAGCCAACCATATCCTGGGTTACTTCAAAAGAAGCATGGCCAGCAAGTTGAGGGAGGTGATTCTGCCCCTCTACTCTGCTCTGGTGAGGCCTCACCTGGAGTACTGTGTCCAGCTCTGGAGTCGTCAGTACAGGAAAGACATGGACCTGTTGGAGCAGGTCCAGAGGAGGGTGACAAAAATGATCAGAGGGCTGGAGTGCCTCTCTTATGAGGAAAGACTGAGAGAGTTGGGGTTGTTCAGCCTGAAGAAGAGAAAGCTCCGAGGAGACCTTATTGTGGCCTTCTAATACTTAAAGGGGGCTTATAAGAAAGATGGGGACAGACTTTTTAGCAGGGCCTTGTAGGGATAGGACAAGGAGTAATGATTTTAAACTAAAAGAAGTAGATTCAGACTAGATACGAAGAAGATATATTTTATGGTGAGGGTGGTGAAACACTGGAACAGGTTGCCCTGAGAGGCTGTAGATGTCACCATCCCTAGAAGTATACAAACATCTTGTTATGGGAAGATGTCTGACTGTCCATGTCCAGCCGATCAAATCCTCCTGGATAAGATACTGAGGAGGTATTGAAAAAAGATGCATAAGTTCTGCTTCTTCCTGGCTGAAAGGAGCCCCTGCAGGATGTGCAGCTGCTCGGTGAGCTGAACATAGTAGTTTATCCTCCAACTTCCTACACCCTGGCCAAGAGGAAAGCAGTTGTGGCAGCTGCTTAACTTATTTTACACCTTTAAATTGGTATATGGAGTGTAAAGAAGGGCAAGGTTTGCTAAACTGAATAAAATAAGGCTTCTACGCCTTGTGAAAATCAGAGCACACTTTCATATTACAGTGACAAAACAGTCTGATTTTCAAATGTGATGAGCACTAAATACTCCAGCCAAAACTGAGACGTCTCCATCAGGTTGTTTATCTAAGAAATCAACAAAAAGCTTCCTTGTTACATGTAAGGTTCATGTTTGTACATAGTTTCAGTCCTTCCCATAGCTTTTTCATGGCAGGCATATATTCCATGTGCATCCCCGTATGATGTGTGTGCATAGGCTAATGTTTCTAATAGAGTCCAACACCCACAGCTTGAGCCAGTGCTCATCTTTCAACAGGTCATTTAGTAAGAAACCAAGAGAGAGACATATTGTCCTCTCAATATTACTGGGTTCAGCCATGAACCATAGGAAGAAACCCTTCTGTATGTAAATACAGGGATTGGGGCTGAGCCTGAGCAGATGGGATGGAAGAAAAGGAAGGACCAATCTGTATTTCTGGGATGATAAAATGGTACCAGTGGGAAGCAGGATGTACCAACTACCTGGTTGTTGGGAGAGGGGCAGCATTTCATGGCAGAGGCATGTTATAATAAGTTCAGGGAATCCACTGTGATTCAACAGCTGGTTCAGTCGAACCAGCTGAAACTGCCTTAATTACCATCCTGGACCAGATTTTTCAGAAGAATTCAGCAGCTTGGTAGCTAACCCCTTTTGCAAAACATCTTGCCACTTACTGTCACAATAGAATCTGCTGGATGCTGACCACTTCAGAGAAGTTGGACCAAATACGAGATGCCAAACACTTGAAACTCTGGCATTGAGCTCTGTGGAGAATTTGAGCCATTATGTACTGCTCCACTTCAAAGTGGGTAGCAGCTTGTGACAAGCGTACAACATCACAGCAAATGTCACTTTTTGTGCAAACATTTAACCAACAGAAAGTGGCTTTTTAGCGTGGTAGTAAATTTCACCCAAATTCCAATTTGCTTTGATTTTTTTTTTATAATTTTCACTGAATAGAAAAGCCCTAACCCAGTATTTCTTTTCCAATGAAAATATTTACAAAATTTTTCAGGGTAGCTTGGGGTGCAGGAATGACAAAGGAAAGTAGTGTTTCCTTACCAAGGAAACCTTAGTTTTACCTTACCAAACCAAACAAACAACATTATTAGGACAAGTTTATAACCAAAAAGAGAGACAAAGCCTACTACCGTGAGATTTCCTGTCATTTTCTGCACAGATTCATGTTTTAACTTTGGGACAAGAGGAAGGACACACACCTTTTCAAAGGAAAGAAGAATACAGTTTAGCACAGACTAAGAGTTGCAGTTCAACTCTGCAATCTAGGTTCAGACCCATCTCCAGTTTTCCGTATAATTTTTCTTTGGATATTCTCTTCTTTTAATCAAAACCAGCTATTATACAGCTGTTGAGATAAGAATAATTAAGAACAATGCATTTCCTTTTAAAGCTCCTCAAAGGATAACCTCTAATAAGATGAATTAAGGTCTCATTCAGGCCACACACAAATGATGGCTCATATTTAGCAACAACATTTTTTGGGGAAAAGATAAGCTAATTTTGCTCAAGAACAGAGGGTGGTCTTTAAGCCTTTCATTTGTCAAAGAAACAAGCACTTTTTTATCTATTGCATATAATCTTCCACAGCTCAAGAGAAATGTAGGGGGAGGGAAATTCAGGCAATGTATTTATGTTGGAGCACAGGCCTGAGCATTTGAACAGAGCATAAAGTTGAAGAGACAATGGTGTCTTTTGGAAACGTCTCTCTTGTGGAAACCTCACTTACACTCCAAGGCTTATATGTGCTGATGCCGTCGCTTCTGTAGGTAGTCAGCCTTGCAGATAAGTACTGGATAATCTGTGATCTGGGTGCCACAGAGCTCTTCTGGTTTTATAAGGAAACTGAAAATCAGTTTCACATAGCTAGCATCAGTGTTGCTTTGCTTAATGCCCTTTTCTGCCTATGGAAAAGATTCACTACCGATCTACATGGAGTGTCAGCTACATCATCACAGTGGAAGTGAGCCTGCGGGATGCCAGGGGATCCCTGTGACCCTCTGCTTCCTCTCAAAATCTGTTGGGATCTGTGCCCTGTAAGTGCTTAGCACTAGATGGTCCTTCTCTTACAAGATCCAGAAAGACACAGGCAAACAAAGAATTAGGACCCACGTCTGGTACATGGTTCCTCTTGTTCTGAACACCCACTAAGAGAGTGGCTCACAGCTTGCTCTCATGCGCACTAGTGTGAATCCAAAAAAGCACAGCAGGGATGCTCCTCAGCAGGGTGTTGGAGAGCAGAGCACAATCTAGTGCTGGTTCTCCATGCTTGTGAAACAGGCCTCATTTGGAAGAGTTCATGGGTGGAAGCCTTAATATGGAGAAAACGGAAGACATAGTGCAAAACATGCTACTGACAGGTTCTCCTCCTCCCCTTGAGACATTTCACCTGAAAAAAGAGAAGTACCAGCTGAAGTTATAAATTATTTCAGGTCCTAATTGCCAAATGCTTCCCCTCTCCCCTTAGTATCTGTTACAGATGCATCATCCACATATGAGTGTTTCCTGGAATTTAGTTCCAGAGATTTGAGCCTGTGAAGTTCTGGGGCCAGATTTACTCAAATGGAACTCCCAGGGAGCAGAAATTTCTTCTCTGTTTAAATCAAGAGGCTTATCAGGGAATGTTAAAAGATTTTTTTACAGCTAAATGTCAAAAGATCTGAGCAGTCTTCTTGCTATTTGCTGCATAGCTTTCAAATTAAAAATGAAAAAAAACCCCAAAACAAACAAACAAAAAAACCCCAGAAAACCACCAAACCCCAAACCCTTTCCAGTCCCCTGATCCTCCAGACAGCCAAGTCTGTTCCTGTCACCACCCTTCGAACTACTGGAAAGACCTCACTTGGCTGGAGAGATCAATGCAGGATTTTTTTACAACAGCCCAGATATTTTGCCTGCTTAAGCAGAATCTAAAAGAGTAATAGAGTGATCCGTTAGCCAATCTAAGATCATTCAGTCAAGCAGTGCTCTGCATTTACCCAGCATTTTTCACCAGTTTAAGCATTTATTGATTACAAGCATTAATTAGGTCTAATCACATGCCTGCAAATAGGGTGTTATGAAAACATAAAAATGAGTGCTGTGTTTTAAAATGGATTTTGGTGGTGAACGAGATAGGCATCTTATGGGATTCTCAGGAGCCTCTCATGCACAACATTCATAAATACAAGGTACTCATCACCCACCGAGAATCAGGCCCCTCTGGTCCATCCCAGGTAGGGCTGTCAAACATTAAAGTCTTGGTTTTGTTTTTTGCTGAACTCCAACCACTACTCCATATTACCCCATTATAATGAAAGAGAGTGCAAAGGGGGAGAACAGGCCTGGCAGAGCTGAGATCAGTGACACAGCTGCCCGAGCCAAGGACCACACACTGAATGGGGAACTGCCAGGGTCAAGGGTAACTCAAAGCAGTTGTAGATTTTGCCAGATTCCATGGGATCACCTGATATGATTTTACTGTCATTTTTAATCCCTGGATTCTATTTTTCTCTCTGTTTTTTTTGTGTGGTTTTTTTTTCCTTTCAATATACACATATGCTTATATGCATTTTAGCTAAAGGCATGGTCGCCCGGTTTGGTGCCTTAGGCTGAATAGCAGCTTACAAAAGCTCTGTTAGCAACTCTGTACCTGTCTGTGCTTTCTGTACCAACGGGATTGGTATTTGATGCATATGTAGCATGGCTATAAGACAATGCCTAAATACATAAAAGGGCTTTTCTCTCCCAAGCCTGGTCCTGCTTTTCACAACTTCAACCTTCTTGTTTTTCACGCTTCGCCATTCCACTCTAATTTCCATTGTTTTATCTCACTCAGCTCTTTCTGTCCCTCCCCTCAGCAGGACACAAAACAAACAACAGGCAAAGCCTTTATTTTGCAATGTTGCAAAATTGGGTGGGTTCATAGGGAAAATATGAAAAAAAACAAAAAAGAAACCCAATCCTTTCTCCCAGCCTCCATGGCTTGATTCCAGGGCCGAGAGAAGAAAAGACTGCAAGGCTGCATTTGCAGGGGCTGGCATGGACATCTGACTGCATGACTGCAGGGCTGCCAAATTGCTCCCAGGGAACAGCATGGACCATGAGTGAAGCCTGGATCCTCTGCACAGTGTGGACACACTTAGCTTTGTGCACTTGGACAGTGCCATTCACTTCCCTACGCCCACACTTCTGCTAAAAGTTAGTCAAGGGCAAGGAGGTGGGGAGACCCAGTGTGGTTGCATGAGTAAAGTCAGTGGGTGTGTAAATCCCACAGTATCATGATACAGATCACATTCCCATCCCAGTCTAGCCTGCTCCACCCTTCCTCCATGGATGGGGGCAGAAAGTAGATGCTTAGGCTGACATTTGCTCAAAGGTTGTTCCTGGTGTTCAGCATGGTTTGCACCCAGCATAATTTACATGCCTAGCTGCTTCTGCATGATGCAGCAATTCTTTCAGAGCTGGACCAGCTGTCACTGGTCCCTGCATATTCAGAAAAGACTACTTAAAAGCATGTTGCTTTGGCCTTGACTTTTCTCTTGCTAGTGTAAATGAGGAGGAAGGTCAGGGGGCGTAGCACCACTGTAAACCAGAATAAATGGCCCAGTATGTGATGGAAGGGCAAACCCTCAACAAGGATGATAATAATTATGATGGGGTATATTGCAATTAGGATACCGGAAATGGAGCCTTTCAGCAGAGAGGGCGCTGCATTAGCTTCAGCATTAAAGTGGTTGCAGTATATGACAGTAATTTAAGAGGGAAAGGAAATCTGGGCACCAAATGGTACAGCAAAGGACCCTTTAAAGCCTGTGAGCTGTGATGATGTGGAAATGGCAGAGCAGAGATGCTGACAGCCTTGTAATATTGCAGGGAGGCCCAAACCAGAATGGGTCCAGATAAACTTCTGACCTCTTACTCCTGGTGGTGGTCCCAGTGAACTCATGGGTAAGGCGATGGGCAAAGAAGATCACAGAAGACCTTCTCAGTGCTGCTGCTGCTATTCCTCAATGGATGAAGTGTTTGGGAAATGCCTGCTGTTTCTTGGAATGGTAAGGAGAGTGGCAGCATCTGAGCCTCTGCTTTCTTCTGTCAGTGTTTAATGATTCCACAGGTCTCAGCGGGATTGCCTCTATGTAAAACTGGCACATCAGCAAGCCAAATCAAGCCTCAACATCTGTAAAGCTGGATACGTTCACAAGGATTTAATTCCCTCTTAAGTATGTACAAATCACATGGGGTGATACTGCCTAATTCCCCACATTTCTACATAGTGTGGTACTGTCACTATTCACTGGGAAAGAATTTCATATTTGCATTTTTTCAAATGCAGTAATACTGACATTGGTCATCTTCTAACACTCAATAGCAACAACTTTTCTCTCTGTCTCTGGAGAAAAAGGCCCAGATTTTCTATATTGCATCCTACTGCCTATAAGAGTCTACAGTGAAGTGGAAAGTAAGTGGAAAGTAAGCACATCTAACCATATGTACTTAAAAATCAGAAATAATAGCATACACAGGTTTGTTGTTTTTTTTTCCTATGGCACTCATAAAGCTGCAGGCCAAGCTGAGTTCTGCCTGCAGATGTCTATTGGTAGATGCCACCAAGTAAAACAGGCACTGGAGAGCACATCAACATCATGCAATGTATGCCTCAGTTACTGACTCCACCACCAGCTACAGAGCCACTGGGAACCAGGACTTCTTGCGTCAGGTGCAGCACCAATAACCTGGCTTCTCTTGCAAGAGTCACATTAGTGTCTGCACATGGATCCATGCTGGACAGATGTACCAGCTCAGTTGTCTGAACCATGCATCACTAAGGGTGGTAGGTCTTATGCTGAGAGAGTAAGTAGGGTTTTCCCCTTGAAGAGACATAGTAAGTTTTTAGGTTTTTTAGGTAGAAGACTTTGTGTCCAGGCAGCCTCAGGAAAGAAGGGGATGTGCAGGAAATACAATAGACTTTGTTCTTTAGTTAGATGACAGTTTAGCTCAAATGCAAGAATAAAGTCACATTTTAAATGCCCTAGAGTGTTCTTCCAAGGGCTGGTAGAGGCCATGTCCCAGTCCTGAGCTGATGCCTGAGGTCCTGCCAGGTACCCTAGAAGTGCCACATGCCTGTGCTGAGACAGCTAGATCTACTTACATGTATTTAACACTCCAAAGGCATTGCTTAGATGTTGAAGAAACAAGTGGGTTACATGGGCTACAATCATATCATTTCAGGGGAGGTACCTCTGAGATTTAAGGACCTGACCCAGCCCTATTAGTTTCTCTGTCAGTGCAAGAAACAGTCTTAAAGGACAGCATCTGACATTTGTCAATGTAGGGGTGAAACTGCTGCCCAGAAGAGACTTTCTGAAAGAGTTGTGTCACTAGAGGGTGACCAGGAGCTATGCAAGTGTTACCCATCCACCCACATTTGATTTTTTGACCTTGTTTATTCAAGTCTAAGCATTCCCTCAGTGTACACCTGCATACACCATGCACACACTTGCCACATCCCCTAACCAGTCTTCTCATACCTGAGATGACCAGTCTCAGCATTTAACCTGAAGGAGAATTGCAAGTTTCTTTCCAGAACAGAGACTCCAGTCTGTCAGTACAGGCAGTGGCAGACTCATCTCCTCCTGTTTGGAAACCTGGTGAGGAGGCATAATACCATGTGGAGGCAGAGGTGCATCACCACAAGGATTGCTGTGCAATTGCCACAGCATGCTGAGAACATGTTTTATTTCACTCAGGAATTAGAGGTTGTGCTGGTCTGGAGCAGGGTCATACCCAATCATCAAGAGCAGTAGAAGAGGGAAAGTTGACTGTGGTTTTTGCTGTGAGTCCAGCTCCCAGAGGCTATGCAGATCCTGTACCATTAAACAAAGCTAAGCTTATGAGCTACACTTGTGTTGCTATTGTCTTTGCTGCTGTTTTTGATGTTAATACTTTGGCTGCTGCTATTATGTCTGGTGTTTTTAGCATAGATGTCAAGAAAACAGTGTTAACTGAACAACTTGAAGACAGAAGAGGTTGCCAGGTTGAGAAACCTTCTGATGCTGGGAAACAAAGCAAGCGTCTATCTCCACTTCAAGGCTGTGATATATGTTGGCTTTTGATGCTGGAAATCCACACAGCCCTGTGGCTAAGTGACAACCGTGATAAGTGCAAGTGTTATCAGAGGGTGCCTGGGTTTGATTATATTGTTTCATAAACCACACCTGCTGGAGGTAAGAGCATAGATGTTGGACAAACAGGCCACTAGAGCAGGAGAAAAACAGTTGGTGTATTGGGGATTATTTTAACTGCTCTGAAGTATTTGCAATATCAGTGGTTTCCTGTGACATCAAGCTTCTGACCACTGCCTGATTGCCATAAACTGTGGTCCATCCAGTTTTCCATTCCTGGCTACACCCAAGTCACAGCTCATCTGAAAAGTTGTTTCTGCAGAAGTTGTGTACCAGCTGGCAGCCGAATAACTGATAGATGAGGGTGACACAGAGACACCTGGTACAGGGCACTCAGCACTGGCATGGATAGATCCATGTGATTTCTTCCATTGAATTTCAAGAGAAATGGTGGTAAAACAGCTAATGAGTCAAAGGGAGGAAGTGAGAGCAGAGACTAATGAAGAGTGTGTGAAACAGAGAACTCTGTGGACTGCTCTGCCTGTGCCAAGATTTGGGGAGAGTTTCTGTCAGCTGGTTGGGAAAGTTGAGCAGCTGGAGCGTAAACTACTGTCTTGCCTGCATGTCTGCATGTCCACAGGCATCACTGCCCTCTTTTGGGTGGAATTAGACCTGTGTGTCTAATTCCAGCACACACTCCTGCATCCCCTGGGTGGAAGAAAGAGGAACCGGTGCTGTGACAATGCTGACAATGATCCTCCCATGGGGAAAGCTGAGCAGCAGAATGCCTGCACAGGGAGGTTTCTGCTCAGCAAGGATGCTGGTTGACAGCTCCGTGGCCGTGGTAGTACAGATGTAGCACATCAGTCTGCCAGCACACTCTGACCCAGCTGTGGCAGGCTCCTCAGACAGGCTCTAGCTACTTCCCATGCTACTAGCATCAGCCATGCCACCAAAGCCACAGTTCCTTCAGGCAGTGCTTTTCCCCATCTCTGGTGCTGCTTTGTCCTGACATCTGCCATGCAAGAGGAGCAGGAGAATGGCTGAGCAGTTTTTGGCTCCAGCCTTGCCACAGGCAGGTAATTATTTCAGGTGTCGCATGCTGGTGCCAAGTTCTGCCGAAAACAGTACATCTGAGACTTTCACCATGGAGGCATAGAAACTCTCTGGGGAAAGTGCACCTTGAGCTGAGCTCTCCTCCTTTGTCCAAGCACTTTGCTGGAGGGCTCCTCTGCAGCTGCAAATGCTGTTGTTAGCAGAGGCATAGATTCAGGATACGGGTCAACCTACTAGTTCAACATATCCAGTGGCCTGGGTCCAGCAACATTCAGATCATGGGGGAAATATGTAGTGGTGCTATTAGTCTCAGGCAAGAGAACACATCCCTTTGAGAGCCAGCTCATGCCTCCAGAAGTATCTGAGTACACTTAATTAAGCTTCCACAGCTATGACATTTTATCATGCCCAGTCACAATCTGATAAAGTCCTTACAGTGACCTAGTCATAAAATTTGACTTGATGGGTGACACAGTTTATAAGACCAACTGTTTCATTATGAAACTTTTGAGGTTGGAAAAAAAATCCCAAACAAATAAGAACATGCCACTATTAATAAGGCCATTGGTGTATTTTTCATATCCTCCTTGTAGCAATTGTGGCTGTGTGTAAAAGGCAAGCATGCCTTGTGATCGTGAGAGAGTGGCTAACAAACATGAGTCACACAGTCGAACCTTGTGACTTGATAGAACTAAGGAGGTCTCCTTAAAGGCAATTTGTGGAAGAATTGAAGAGAAACACAATTTTTCAAGGTCAGCCAAAAGTTAATGAGTGCTCTTTCATACTGTGATTGTATTGCCTGAATTTCTGTATTTCAAAGCCAGCCTAACTACTTTATTGCTGAAGCACTGTAACTGAAGAGGCTGTAATAATATTGAAGAGTAATCTTGCCAGAATCTGAGATGGTATTCAGCATAATATGAAACATTTTCTCCTTGTCTGGTCAAGTACGTAACAAAGAGTTAAACAAATATAAGGTTCCCTGGAGTACCACTTATCTTTCATCCCAAAGGGCATACATACAGATGCTTTGCAAGTTGGGATGTCAACAGCTGAGGCTTGTGGCCAAATTCACATGTTCTCCACCTTTTTGCTTGTAAGCTGCAGGAGACGCATCTCCAGAGGGACAGTTTTTTTCATAACTTAATTAGATTGGCACCATTCGCACAGCTACAGTTTCAGGTTGGCTCAGCTTTACTTCTCCTCCAGCTCTCTAGTTCAGGGGATTACAGTAGCACCGAAATTGGTTCTGGACTAAACGTTTGGCAACTACCTCAGGTCAAGGAGGCAATTCGTGTTACTGCTGTTGCTAAATTAGAAATAAATAAATAATAAATGTGCGGCCTTTAATGAGAGACTAAGAATGAGAGACAAAATGTTTTTGCAGCTTTCCACTTTGTGTGTACATAGGAATACATTGCCTTTTTTTTCCCCATGAATGAACCACTCTAGTCTAGTAAACCACTTTAGTTAAAGGGGAGCAAACTTCAGCTGTATCCTTTTAGCATGGATTTACACCATGCTTATTTCAGTGTAGCTTTAATTGGCTGGGAATCTGGTTGGGCTAACCAAAAATCATCCAAAGATGAAGTGTTCCCACTGGAGTTTTCAGTGGTTTGATTGAACCAGTTTAGAAATGGATCGAAGTAAAATCAGAGATTTTTAGCATGGAGACAAAGCCTTGACCAGCTGTATGCTTCATACTATGAAACTGCAACTCAAGAAAAAAGAGATTTATAATCAGTAAGTGTAGACTGGAGGAAAAGAAGAGCAGGGCCACCTTTTCATTTGCTATGCATAAAATTGGTGCCTCCTGCTTGTGATGTGTGGACGTTCGTTACAGCTAAAAATATGGGCTCACTTCCACTCCCTGGGAGCCACAGAGACCCACAGCCCACCCCCCAAAAGCTCCTCCACATGGCTCATACTGCACGTGGGCCTACTGGGGTTGTCAGGTTTTACCTGACAAGAAAACTGCATGCTTCTGACTTCTTCACCAGGGAGTGCAACCCATCCCTAGCAAGCAGTTTTGAAGAAGTCAGCTGATAAATGGCACTTAATCAGGAGCCAGATGGAATAAATGAGAAGGTATCTGGCAAATCCTCCATAAAGGAAGAAATATAGGTGTTTACAGGGATAGCAAAAAATGACCAATCCTCATAGAGAGCTAATATGAGCAAAAAAAAGTGTCTTTTCACATCACATCTGAAAGCAAAACAAAACACTGATGAATCTACAGTCTCGTTTTTCTCATCTGGATATAAACAAATGCAATTAGATCTTGTTCTGTCCAACTCAAAATTTTAGTGCAAAATTCTTCCTGCTACAATGCATACAACACTGTTTTTACCTATTTACTGTGGGTATTGATTGCTCTGTGACTTTTCACTTTCTCTGTGGTATGAGCCATCTGTGAGCTAGAAGCAAACTATGTAAGTCAGCTACCTGTTCGTAATACTAAATAAATACTTTATAATTGGATTAAAGCATGTGCTTTCTTTGTAACCTGTCCGGGGCAAGTGCTCTGTTCTGGGTCTGAATTTTTAGGTCATTCCTAGATTTATCATGCCTGAATCCTGACCTTAGGAGAGAGCCTGTTTCATTGATTTGTCTGTAGAGGGTAGGTAGGACATTCCT
>NW_010209134.1:41743-49900 GCF_000695765.1 Mesitornis unicolor
CAAAGGCAGGTAAATCACTTACCTGGAATATACCTGGTCTCCCTGGGATCCTTCAGAAATTATGGAGGGAAGAGAGACAGAAAACGAGATGGGCCCCTTTGGAGGGCAATTCAAAGCAGATGCTTAATTTAGGTACACTAAATTATTCCCTGCAGAAGTTTTTGTCTTTCTCCACGTACCAGGCAGAGGCTAGAGACACTAGCTGACCACAGTTGGTGGTATGAAATCTCTCCACAGTGAAGCCAATGAAAACATTAAGAAATAGAGCCATCCAAGACCTCTCTTCATGCCTAACACTTGGTGCCAGGTCTCGCATTTGTTCTGGTTTGAGCTTTTCTCCTTGAACTGTTGTGATGGCTTTCACTGCTAGATGGAGAAAGATTTAATAGGGACTGTTTCCATCCCTCATGCAGAAATTGAGGCACCTCTGAATCTTCTTTGTGATGACAGGAATGAACTCCTCTCTGAAAGTTTCTCACTCAGATGCAGTTTTGCCATTTCTTGTGTGGCTTTTTGTCAGGTTTTTGCACTCCCTTGGCAGTCTTTACTTGCAGCCACAGCCAGCACTCCAGGGCCAGAGAGCAAGGTTGCAGTGCCCTTCTCCTCCTCTGCCCCCACCTTCTCCATCCCACCACTCACTCCCAGCCCAGGGCAGAAAGATATCACCCAGGGGGTTTTCCACTTACCTACAGCTAAACCCTCTGCTACAGACTGATTTTTCTGAAGCACAGCTTTTTGCAGGATGCCTCTTGGGACCCTTTGGCATAGCTCTTAGACAGAAGAAGACACTGCTGAATTTAAAAAGTTACCTGTTTTCTAATGGACTGTAAGATAATTTGCCTTCTCATATAATTTCCTTGTCACTCCTTTCCAGTACAGAAGTAACAGGCAACTATTCCTGCCTTTTCTGCATAAACACTACCAGTTATGCAATTTCTGTCTATCACAGCTAGGATTATTTTTTGTTCTTAATGTATTTTTAAACTCCTTGTTCTTTCTAAATATGGGGAACCTAAATATGTTTCCCATTGAAGGACTGTTTCTATCAAGGCCCACAGCTTCCATTGCATTGTATCTACATTTCACAATGTCATCAATATTCTTTACTTTTTCCTCCTTCTTTGTTAACCATTTAGTTAGTAATTTCCAGTTGCTGCTGAATTTGGATAATTTTTTAGCTTAAGCTCCAAGTTTGATTGTGGAGGGAGAGGGATTTATTATTTTCTTTTATTTTTATTATGTCTGCACAATTTTCATTAAAATTTCTTCTATTTAGAGTTTGCATGTCTAAATACTTTTACTACTAATTTGGCTTGTATATTTCAGGAACTTTGGGAAGCTTCTTTGATACAACAGTTGGGTATATTAATATATGCACTACTTGCAATTCTCCTCTATTTGCCCATACAGAATGTAATCATGCCACAATTAACTGTACCCATGCAACCAGCCACTTCCAGCTCAGGAATCAATCAGCTGTTATCTGCCTTAATGAGGCCCATAGTGACGTCATCTCCTTCTGTGTGCAATTGCTGTATAAATATTAGCTGCTAGGATTAGAAACCCTAGATTGTTTCACCACTCTATCAATGGGACCTCAAAAATATTTTTCTCAAACTCAAATCACCTATAACAACACACTTTTTTTTTTTCTTTCCTGTGTAAAAGACAACTGCTGAAAGAAGGAATCAACCTTTTGTTTTCCTTGGCCAAGTGATCCTGAGAGCTTCTCATATTTCCTCTTGGGTTTTCTTTATGAGAGCAGTCACCTAAATTCAAAATTCTCTGCTCTCAGTGAGTGCCCGAAAGGAGATGGCACCCAGAACACATTTGTCTTATCTATTCTTCCATTCCTGATGAGATTACAACATTCTGATGTTGCAGGTTTTTCATCCAGGCTAATGCCATTTTTTAGCCCAGTGGGCAACTGAGCACCACGATGCCTACAGAAGGGGGCTATACAAAATAAGGACTTGGAGGGCTTTCCTCACCACTTAATGGTCATGGGCAAAAGACAGACTCATCATAGGGAGAAAAAAAAAATAAAATTTGTTACCAGTAACATCAGAGTAGACCCCTCCCTTCTTCCTGGGCTCAGCTTTGTTCCCAGTTTCTTTACCTACCCTGCTTTGCCCAGGGGCACAGGGGAATGGGAATGAGGGTTGCAGTCAGTTCATCCCATGCAGTCTCTGCCAGACCTTCCTGTTCAGGGGTAGGGGAGGACTCCTCCCACTCCCCCTCTGCTTCCATGTGGCACCCTTCCCACAGGAGAAAAAGTCCTCCATGAAAGTCCAAATGTGGGTCTGCCTGCAGCTGCAGTTTCCCTCACGCACAAAACTGCTTCAGCCCAAGTCCACAAAGCTCCAATCTGGGTCTGCCCACGGCTGCAGTTGCTGCACACACGAACTGCTTCAGCCCACACTGCCTGGAGTCACGGCTTCTTCAGGAGCAGCCACCTTCTCATGTGGATCTGCCCCACCAGTGAAACTCCACAGGCTGCAGGCAGGTCAACCTGCACTCTTGCCACAGGTTCCAGGGAGAACCTCGGCTACGAGCTCCTCCTCCTCCTCCCTCTCCTTTCTTCCTTCACCAACCTTGGTATCTGCACAGATACACAGTTATCTGCACGTTCTCACGTCCCTCTCCTTTCTACACTGCAGACTCTCTCTCTCATTTGGGCTGAAGCTGCAGTGGGGCTTGAGCTTAAGCTGGGGCCTGGCCAGCCCAGCCAGGCAGGCAGGGCTGGGGCTGGGGCCAAGGCCACACCATCTGGGGCCATGCTGGTCAGAACGAGGACAAGACAGAGAGCGAGCTGTGGACTGAACCTCCCCTTAAATATATGAATTCGCAGAGGCGCTGATTGGCTTGGCCCTGGTCAGAGGTGGGGCCGACATTTTAGGGCTGGAGGACCTTTCTAGTAGCTTCTTACAAGGCTATCTCCATAGAACCATCAGCTTCATACAAGCCAACACAGTCCCACCGTCTTTAGTGTCATGCTCAAAGAACCAGAAATCTCTGTCACTATTGCTAGAGTACTTTTCTTCTTCACCCCCACTCTGGTTTGCTGCACGCTTCTATATGCAGAGGATACCTTTGAAACAAATAGTTACAATGCCTTGACTATACAAAAAAATAAACACCACCAATGAAACTTTCTGAAGCCTTTCTCCTGTTTTTTTTTGACCTGCCTACAGAACCTAAACAGCTTTGGTGCTGGCTGGCAACAGCTTTATTAAAGTGAATGAACATCTTTGTACGTTGAGCTTCTAAGCCACTATGAAAGTCCGGTTTCAACATTTTAACATTTTTTTCAACATTTTAATCTTTTAACAAAAATGAAAATCCAGCCCTACAGACTTGGGGTTTCAGACTAGGCTTCTTCCCAGCATGATAATGCACATGCTGCTGCAATACACACATTTAAACTAATCCAGCTGTAGAATAAGATTTTGCTTTGCATTTATCTTTTAACAAACATTTCTGGCCAAATAAGACTATAACTTCATTGCATGAGCTTATAAGTGAAACAAAAAAAACGCATACATGCCTTGTTTAAAAATAGCATAACCAAGTATTTTTCTGATATTTAGGTCTATGTAGGCATTTCTATCATTATTTGTAACTTACAATTATCACTAAAATTGTTGTTTGCTTTTTTTTTTACTAGTTAGCAGTTCCCTGAAGTTGTTACCATGCAAATGATGGTCAATGTGAATAGCAAAACCCAACTTTAAAACTGTCTAAAAAAGGAAACAAGAAAAGATATGTTTCTTGCGGAGTCTAAGTCTCTGAAACTTTCACCAGCCATCTCTCAGAATTTGATGTTTCTAGTGAGGGCTGCATTTTTTTGTGAGTAATGGCTTTTCATGTGTCCCTTTTTGTGCATTTAGGTTTGTGTGTATGAAGAACATGATTTTCTGAAGGCATTAACCATTTAACTCCTCTCACTTTGGTTGCTTTAAAGTGTTTCAAGTTGAGTACCATAGAGCTGAAGCAATCAATAACTATTAGTCATTCCATTATTTTTTTTGTTTTCAATCAGACCTTCGTTAGAAGCATGTGAATGTTTTTGTTTTCCATTCTTGTTTGAAATGAAGCCATGTATCAAAATCCAGAAGTCCTTTGCAAGGTAGAGCTTCCACTTCTTGTGCAGTTCTCTGGTTGCTTTATTATGAGTCCACAAGACGAAGCCATAAAAAGAAGACTAAAGTACAAATACTAGAAAATGAATTGTGCTTTTCATTGTTCTTGTGGGGTATTATTAACTATTGGCAAGTTATGCCTATAGATAGTGGATTTACAGTGATTTACTTTTAGCCTGGCTTTGGCCCCCTTTACCATAGTACCTGGCAATTGCCTGAGCACCTGGGCCCTCGAGTGAATCATCCGCACTGGCTTTGGAAGTAAACCTTCTCAGTGAAATAGCAGCAATATCCGGACTGGCCATTGGTTTCTGTTCCGTTCAGCTGATATATTTCATATGTTTTTGTAGCTGAAGCTGGGCCAAGACTTCTCGAGCTTTGACAGGAGGGCTAAGTGAGAGCAGGGAATTTTATGTGCCTCTTCCCACAGCATTCCAGTAACCATGCAGGAAGTCATTGATCAATGGGATTTAGGCAACGTGCACAAGAAAGGTACATGTGTGTGGCCTGGTGTGCAGCATGTGCTATGACGACACCACCTTCTGATTCAATAAATGGAGGGATGAGAAACTAAGTGGTACGCCACACACGCCATGTTCATTATGTATCTCTGTAGCTGAGTGAATGCAGTGTGGTCTGTTTTTAAAGCCCGTTCTATAAGGCTGCATGTTTCTTACTAACGCTATGGTTTAGATGTGGTCATAGCAGAGTGGTTTTCCTGGAAAATTGCTCAACGTACTGTCACAAACAGAGAGAGAGTTCCCTGACCCAGTAGCTCATCCTACCCTGGGAACAGGAATGAGATCTGACTTTTGCTATATCACTTAGATTTGTTTTATTGTCCTGATTTGTACAGGTCCTCCATGCCATAACCCAGGAGACAAATTGAAAAGCCATGCCACCTCTTCAGCAGGCTGCAGTGCAGTCAGGCCATACAGTGCAGGGAGGGTAAAAGAGCTGGTGTGCCTGCACGCTTGAGCCAGAGTTGTTAACAGCAATGGTTTTGTAGGGTAGCTCTGCCCCAAATGAAGTAAAATGCATTCCTAGGATAAGTTTAATGACCTTACTGTAGCTGCATGGGAAGAGTATTTATCCTGTTGTCATATTGGATATGCTGCAGATATAAAGAGCAGGGGAAAAAAAAGTATCCAATAAATTTATGTAATTTGACTGTAATTGCTTTAGGGCATTAAAATTGCATGGAGAGGTCTTCCAGCCCTCTACCTGCCTATACTGTACCAAGAGCTGTTATACTGCAAAAGACACCTCACTGCAGCAGTTTGTGTGCATTAGATTGGAAGGTGACAGTTTGATTTTTCATCCTTTTCTGTGCCTCAGTTTCCCCATTTGGTCACGTTACATGGCTCAGGGTAGGATGCAGCTGTAGTGGGGCAGACAGGGAAGGGGTTGATGTCAGTTCAGTGTCTCTGTCATTGCATGACTCGGAACATAAACTAATTAAGTAAATCTGTTTTCCTTCTCTCTCTTTTTCTTATCAGTGATTTTCCACATACAGAGGAAATGGAGAGAGAGAGAGGCAGTGAGAGGTTGTTATCATGCAACGATGAGACAGGCTGCAGAGAAAAAGATGCTACTCCTTCAGCGATCCCAAATGTGCTCCCAAATCTCAGAAGAGCCAAATATTTCAGCTGAAAGAGTCAGCTATGAAATAATCTTTTCCCCAGACACCAAAATAGTTGTCATTATTGTGCAGCTTCAACAATCCATTGAGCTGAATGGGGGCAGCCCGTGCAGAGCTAGTGTTTCAATCTGTCCACCTGCAGCCCAGTAAATAATGGTGAGGATAGTTTACTGTTACAAAGGGATTGGAATTGCCTGGCTGAACAGTCACAAGAAAATGTGTTTTAATTTAGCTAAATGAAAAGTAATACATCTGGGAACAAAATGTTCAGGCGGTACCTACAGGACAGGAGACCTTGCCTTGGAAGACAGGATTATGGGGTTGTTGTAGTAACTACCTCCACAATACCTGCTGGTTCAATGGGACTAGGAGGTTTCATCTGACTCTGGGAACCCTGAAGCAAAATAATGGGATTTTGGAATGGCAGAAGCACTGGTAGGATCATCCCTGGGATGCAGCACTGGATGGTGGTCTCACTGGGTGCTCTCCTCCTAGCAAGAACATGAAACCACCAGGAAGGACCACTGACACGGTGTGGTGGCTGGTAAAACAAAAGCTTTTTTGTCATGTAAGAGTTAAAATGTGCAAGCCAGTCAGCTTTTCTAAGGGAAGGTTTGGTATGGCTTTGTGTCACTGGATCACATCATTGCAGTGAGGGGACAATGAAGTTCCTCTAATTCAGCTATGACATGAGATCTTGCTTCTTAACAGTAGGTAATGCTGACCAGGCAGGAGATCATAAAACCACCTCAGGGAGTTACCTTAACAGACATGCCTGTGTCCACCTTAGGAGAGAAGCTCTCCAATATGTGTGTGTACAGTTTGATCAGGATTGTCATGTCTGAATTCTTATTTCTGTCCCTTTCTGTCGTGGTGGGAAAAAAAAAAGAATAATCTGCATTTCCCTCAATTTGCTCACTGCTGCAGGTCTGCATTGAGACAGTGACAGTGCCCAGCCTTCAGCTTTAAGGTTTTGGGCCACAACAGGCCAGAGACTTTTCTTCTCCAGTACAAAACAGGCAGCATGTTGTAGGGTATTGCTGGCTTTTCTTTAACAACTTCTGAAGCATTGGAAATTGTTGGGGAAAATGCTTTGGAAGGTGAGAGCTGGTGCAGTACATCTCTCTCTCTCCCTGGGACCTGCCAGTGGTCTTGCCTGTGACTGCCATCTGCCTGAGAACTTGCTGGGCTTGAGGGAGGTCTGCGTTTTCATGCAGGGTGGGCTCTGAATCATCTGCCAAAATGACTTGGGCACATTGTACAAGCCAGTTCCTCTGTTTGATCTCTTCTGGTTTTTACCTGTGGTGTGGAGCAGCTATGCTTTTGGAGGGCTGTGCTGCCTTAGACTAGCTGAAGTCTCCAGGCTCAGTATCGGCATTGCTGATCAGCACGTGCAGCACAGGAGATCCTGTCAGTTGATCACAACAGGCTGATCTTCAACCCTGAGAGCTGGGAGGTCAAAACATCACTTTGATGAAAGCATCTAATCATGTCAAACAACAGGTCCAAAAATGTGTTTTACTCTGCCACTAAAAGACATGAGGTCTTGAAATACACAGAGAGGGATTGAAGCCAGATAGGCAATATTACTGGGACAGAGCCCTATGTTATTAACCTTAACTTTGATCTCTGTGTTGTCTCATTTACTACTCCTGGAAGTCAAGGCAGCAGCTGGCTTTCCTAATCTTCCTTAATCATTTTCCCGTCAAGAAGTGCAGAGAGATATTTCATGCTCTGGCAGAATTTACATCTTTGCACATTGCTTTGTCCCACCACAATTGCAGACTGGCCTCATCTACAGAGTTTGCACTACAATTTATCTTTGAACTTTTCCAGCTTTAGACCTTGGGTTTTGAATCTGCGTGTTAGCAAGAGAAAGGCCAGCTGAGTTGAAGGGCTCTTGACTCCCACTCCAGACCTTCCCAAACCGTGGGAGTTCTCCTCTTGCACAGTTCTGATCTGCGCCCATCTCTAAATATAACCATAACACAATGAAATTTAAAAAAAGAAAATAAGAAATAACTGCAATCTTCCATCTAACAGTGGTTGAGTTATTACTGCAGTTACATCACAGCTGAAGCAGGTGCAAGGAAATAAGGCTCTCAAAAGTTTCTATTCAGGAGGGAAATGACTGAAGAAAGCAGAGGAAGGTGGAAGTAAGGGTAGGAGCCAGGGGACAGTGCGGAAGTTGTTTCTCTTGGGATATGGCCAACTTAGTAGCTGCCCAAACCCAGGAGATGTCTTGGATGGTCCTTCTGTTACTGTCTTCGCTTTTTCTATTTTCAGGCTGCCTGCTAGGAGAGAGCATGATAAGACCTGTATTGTGTTGCCCCCTGAATGCCCTATTGCCTGGGACCTCCACAGCCTGCTGAA
>NW_010209134.1:49931-66913 GCF_000695765.1 Mesitornis unicolor
GACATGATGGAAGCAGACACACATCCTTCAGAGCAGATTTTTGTGCAATTTTCAAGGAAACCTTCAAGGACTCATCAGCTCAAATAATTTTCTCTGCCCCAAAACTATGGGGAAGGAAAGCGATTATGAGAAAGCTCATGTTCCTCCAGCAGCTGCAGTCAGTTTGGATGGGATTCATCTGACTAAACATAGATGTCTCCATCTGAGCTAGTCATGCTAAGCTCCCCTTATGGAGGAGAATATGGGGAAATACAGGCACACCTATGAGACATTCCCTCCCCAGATCAGTGTCTAAAATAGGTCAGGCGAATCTTGCCCATTCCTCTTCTTTGCTTGGAAAAGGAGCGGCAAAAAAGAGACCAAGTGTAGGTCTGTAAAGTAAGATGAAGCCCATCCTGTCCAAACCCAATGGGTTCTAGCACTGAAGGGCCAAACTGTGGTGAGGGTGTTGCCAGCAAATGCCAATTAACCACAGCAGAGTGGGGTAAATTGTCCCAGCGGGAGCTTATTTCACTGTGTACTTCACTGTGTGACAGGAGGCAAGGAACGCAATGCCAGTGAGGAAATGGCCTAAGAAAAATGTCTGTAAAAGTCACCATGGGACGTCACCCTAGTGCCAAGACCATGTTTGTTTTGAACCAGAGCAGGTAGCTCTGGTTTTCTGTTTGCAGGCTGCCTTCCTGATACCACTGCAACTTGCTGTGTGACCAGTTGCTTCCCCGCTCCTGGCCTCTCTTTCCTTCCCACCTCTCCCTTCCAGACTTCAATACAGTGGGCCCATCTTCCCATCCTTGCATTGGGGCACTGCTGAGTCCTTGCACCCCCAGGCAGGCCTGGAGCAAAGGACGTTCACCATCGATGGCAGAGCTGTCAGTCTAGGGCGCTTCCAAGTGCCACAGACACTTGGGCACCTTCCAGTGCGATGTCAGCTATCTGCGCACTGTGCTGTAAGCTCCTGGAGGTTCAGCTCTGCCCATGTCCTCAACCTGGCTCCCTGGCCTAGCACTGAGCTATATGTCGAAACACAGAAGCATTTCCCATGCTACGTGTGCGGCAGGGATGTGTGGGGGAAGGAAGTGCAGCAGTTGCCAGAAGCACCAATGATGTTACGTTATGTTGTTATCTGATGAGAAAAGTAATGAAGCAAAAATGTGTTGAGCATGCCACAAGCCAGCTCCTCTGTCGAGGGATTACAGCTAAGGACTCTCAAGACATTATGCGCACCCGTGACTATAATCCATGAGTAAGAGCATGAAGCATGCAGACAAGGTAAATAAATGGTTAGGGGGAGCTGCTCCAAGTCAAATTCCTCCCCCATTTCTTTCTTTTCCTTTCTCACCATTGAGAGACAAACAAAAGCTCAAGTGATGTTGCAGGGCAATACATTTGGCAAGTTTCTTGTCACTGCATCCCAGTATGCGACAAGCCTGCTTACTGACATTGTCCTTGTGTTTGCCAGAGGTGGCACATGCAGATATTACAGCAGAGCCCAGTGGTATGAAGCAGGGCACAGAGGAAAGATGGAGCTTTTCAAATCTACTGCAACTGGTTCTGCTCAGTGGCACCAGAAGCCAACACATGGGCCAAGTGCCAAATCTCCACCTTCCTGCAGTAGGTCGTTGACTGACAGAAAGGGGCTGGTGCCATAGAGGTTTTCAGTTTCCCTCCCAGAAAAATCAGAAAAGTTAATTTGCTTAAAGCCAGACAAACAAACAAACAAAAACCCCATATGTGTATATGTTTGTATTTGCATGTGCACATGATGTATTTTGGAAAGACCTAAGGAGTGGAAGTCCTCAGAAACTGATGTGGGAATTTAGGACTTCTCCTTAACTCAGGACTTGGGTTCCTCAGCTTTAGCAGCACGCTGATGAAAAATTTTGCACTGGGACTTTTCAGAGCTCCTCTTTCTCTAGCTGCTAGCCAGATATGGGGTTCTGGTGCCTTTAAGCCTGCCAAAGGATTTGGTATCAAGGCAGCTCTTTGCTCTGTGCTTGGATATGTCTGGGAAACCTGCCTAGGCGTTAAGGAGAGCTATGTTAATTAAATGCCCTCACTTGGAGTTAAAGGGCCGCTCATGCTCCTGCTCTGTCACCCTGCTATAAGAAGCTCACCGGGATGAGCAAAATGGTTAAAGGTGCACAATGAGAAAACAGCCTAGTCATTGCATTACCCCTGGGCTGAGGTGGCTGCCAGCCACAGGTATCAGGGTACAGTCCTGAATGAAGCCAGTTCTTGTTCCCTTCCTCCTCCCGTGGTCCCTTTCTGGAAAATAACATCTTTGCTCCTCATTCATGAACATCTTGGCTGTGGGATTTGTGTGTGAGAGCCAAGCAGCACAATCTGACCTGCCCTGTACGATCAAAACAAGTTGTCCCACGTCATCACCTCCATTGCCGGAGGTGCAAGCACATGGAGTGGGATCCCCAGGGACTCTGTGTGCCTGTGCTCAACAGCTGGATTGGTACCAACCCCTATTAATAGAAACAGAGGAAGGGATAAGGAGGAGAGAAAATCACAGCTCTTTCCCAACAGTGGGAAGCTCTGCTTTGACAGAAAACCTGCCGTGCTGCTGGCTCACTGCAGCGCATCACTCAACTCATTGTATATCTTTCTTTATGTCACTGATACTAGAATATGGGTGAGTTTGGCTGCAGAGAACTAAGACTCAACCCCACACAGCCCAGCCCTCTGCGGTGTGTTTGCCTCATGCTGAGGTGACCAGCCTATATGAATTTGCTCCAAAATGCATCCTCTTGTCCTCTGCTTTCAGCAGTTTGGCTAAGATGCTTGACACTTTCCTGAAGGGGATGAGAGGCAACAACTGAAACCATGGATCTGCTTCCTCCACTGAGAAATATATCCAGAAATGTTTCAGTGCTTCAGTTGACTGAAAAAGAGAGCTGGACCAGACCTCATGCAGCTCTTGGCTTGCAGCACTCCGAGAGCCAAGCAGGCATGCAGGCAATCTCACTTTAAGAATTGATTTCCTAAGTGAACTGTCAAGTCCCGGTGGCTAGAAAAATCTGCAAACAATTTCTAGTCACTGAACAAAGCAAATCTTTGTACTGTGCTGTAATAGTTCATTATTAAATAAAGGCTCCTTTGTTAGGTTGTAAGAAATAGTGTGTAACTCTGCTGCTTTTTGCTATGTGCCTTGGTGTGACTTTGCAATGCATATAAAATTGTATTATTTCATGTCCCGTGAAGAGATGACATTGCAGGTTATTTTAATTTTGTTAGTGTTAATTTTAGTTAAGTGCAGAGTGAAGCAAAGATCATAGGACTGCTCTGATGATTAAACTTTATTGCTGATGCATTTGATTCACAATCATGCAAGAGACTGGACTTTCATTTCCAACAGGGTAAATGAGGAGCAACATGAACGAAGTAAGTAGTGAGGAGAGTGAGGGAAAATTTTAGCAGCTGCATATTCCTGCAGGTTTTGTTACTTACTGGGCTTTTTGCAGTTCCAGGCTTAAATGAGTCAAAACAGGAATCAAAGGGCGTCAGTGTTTTCAAAACAAAAAAGCAAATGTGTTTCCAGCTCCCTCCTTTCTTCATTTTGCTCTGCACCCAGCGAGCTCACAGTAATCTGCCAGCTTTGGCCACACAGCTGCAGGGAAGCCTAAGCCCTGTTATGCTGCTTAACATCTGCTTGTGTTGCACATTAACATGACTTTGCAAAGGACCTGGCTGCGGCCCAGGCATGGCAGCCATAAGCCCTTTGCTTGTACGAGAGGGTGGGGAAGCAGACCTTGCTTCTCACGTTCCTCATCCACATGGCCCAAAATGCTTCCCCTGCACCCGGCAGGCTTGCTTTGAGGCATGGGGTCCCCTCACCTTGCTGGCACATGGGCCCTTTGTCTGCAACTCTACTAAACCATGGCTAAACCACATGATGTAATCTTTCATCTCCCTTAGTTTTTTCTCTTGCAGTGGATTGTTTTCTTGCATGTTTTTCAAGTTTTTCTCTTGCATGGGACTGACAGTGCAAGACCGGTGTTGCAGTTTTCCTGCTCCTTCCTTCACCACATCACACCATCGGGCCTGTGAGAGACCCCCAGTGCTGGTGTTTCCTGGTCAGCTGGAAGAGGTGGCAGCTAGGGCTGAAGTGGGTGTTGGGCAGAGGGCTTCTCTGAAGCTCTTGGCTTTTCTGATAAGCATCCAGCCCAGCTCAGGCTGAGGCTGCTAACTCCTGTCATGTGGGTGATTCATCTGCCATCTAGTAATAGCATCTCCTGGCCATGCCAGCACAATAACTGACCATGCAAAACTCCATGCTGCTTTGAGCTGCCAGCTTTGCCAAGCTGAGCTGGCTGTGGCTGGTGGTTTGCCTTCGAGCTTCGAGCTTGCACTGCATGGCTCAGCGAAAGGCTGCAAACCATGTGGGCATTGCTGTGAACAGTGCTGGTCCTCTGGCTGTCAGTTCTCTATCCCAGTGGCAATGCCACCACCAGGCTGGTTTGGGAGTGGGTGGCAAGCAGACTGCTCCTCCTCCTACTTCACATACAGCAGTCACTATTAACTACCTGCTCTGCTGGACAGCAGCCAGCTCACGTTATTGCGCTCAGTTGTAACTACCACCTCTCCAGGGCAAAACCATGTTTTTCCTTACAACATCCCCAAACACTGTTTAGAGCATCTGCAAGAAGCTGCTACGTGGCTGCCAAGTTCATCTTGGTGGCAGAGTCACTGCTGCTCCTGCTACTGCAAGACAGTGGGAGGTTTCTGGGGATGCCTCACTTGCTTGGATGCTCTCAAGGAGAAAGGGTGATTGCAGGGCAAAATGATGCTCGTGTCCCCCAGCCAGGCTCCTGCACCACCTTCTTCCATGCTTCTGTGGGGTTTACTCAGGACTATGTTGGAACATCTAAAAAGGAAAGCAAGAAGGTGGTGGGGAAAGTGGCGGTGGAGGCTGGAGAGGTCCTCACCCTTGGGAACGTACAGCCGAAGCCTTGCTAGGTGATGGGTCTATGTCTTTAGTGCAGGGCAAGAAGTGAGACCAGGGAGGACATGAGTCCTCCTCAGTACCCTACATTACAGCCCCATCAGTTAATTAAGCATCTCCCTTTGCCCAGTGGCAGCGGTCTCCAGCAGAGCCAATGATCAGCAAACCTCTTCCCTCCTGCCATCGAACCCTGTGGCTGTGGGCGGTGCTGCCCACACAAAACCTCTCGCTCAGGTGCTCCAGACCTTTGCCGACTCACCTTGTGGGGACAGTGGCCAGCCAGGCTGGCCAGGCTGCATAGGACGTATGGTCCCTGGTCAGTATCACTGCCATGCCCCCAGCTTCCCCAGCTTCCCAGCAGTCATGGGGACAGGGCTGCACTGCCACACCACCCACATGGTGTCCAGGGGATTTTCCTGGGAGGTAGCTGGCTCACTGTTTCACTTTTGCCATTTGTTTGCCTTTCAGGAAGGTTTTAATTTCATTCCTCTCCTGACCTAAACTGAAGCAGGGGTTTTCCAGCCCTGGGAACAGGGTGGTATGGGGCAGATCCCTGCCCTGGCTGTGCTACCTGGGGAAGGACTCAAAAAACAGGAGCGAAGGTCCAGCTATGCAGGCACCAGCAGTGCTGAGGCAGCTGTGGTGCTCACCTTCCAAGGGCCTCAGATCTGCTTTTTGGAGCCCTCCTCTATTGCAAAAATCATTAAATGTTCCCTGGATGGAGGAGGAAGAGGCCCTATAGGCCAGCTGCCACAGCCCTGAGAATATCATACATGGCTGCAGCCTTCAGGGACAGTCCCAATTCGAAGATAGTCTAGGCCCATTTTCTCTGAGTGCATGTGACTCTAAAATGCCCGAATGCTGCTTTTTTTGCTTTGTTTTTCTTCCTCTAGATCTGATGTTTTTGTTGCACTGGGCCCACATTTACCAGCAAAAAGACTTTGACCAGATACTCATGCTCAACAAACATACCACAGTGGCACCAGCAAATCTAAGCAATGCCACTGTCTAGAGCACACTGGGAACAGCATTTGGATTTTTGAGGTTCTCCATTTTTAGGTTTAGTGCAAGGCCAGCCAGGCATGGGCTGACTCTCATGTGCCCACGTGTCTTTTTTTAAAGCAAAGAAATTTGCATCCAAAGTGATGGAAACCCCGAAGTTTTCAGGAAAACGTTGACATGCAACTCATCACCTTGTGTAGGACAGAAGAAAAGAAAGCCTGTCACTCTACAGCTTGCTCCCCTGAAGGAAAATGCTTCATTTGAGACTGTGCACAAAGAGAGGAGGATTGAGTTTAGCAGTATTCCTATTTAACTGAATAATCAAAGCCTTCAGTACTTGCTTTGGGATTCTAGGTTTCGTTTGTGACCGGAAGCTCCTCCACAATGAAAAGTTGAAGGGGATTTTGTAATCTCCTGGGCTTTTTGCAAAACAGGGCCCTTTGCTTCTTAGTGAAAGTTGACAGAGCAGGTTTGCACACAAGCTGTTGAAACTACGGGAGCTGCTGAAGGCAGAGCTGACCCTGTAGCAGGTGACCCCAGACCCCAGCCATGCTTCAAACAGAAGATGCAAAGACTGTGATCACAGATCACAGGCAAAGTGGACATCTCACAGCTCTGAAGTGGCCCTGGCTTCAGCATCACCAGAGATGTTGCTGGGTGGAGGAGGAATCGCTACTGTATTTTGCTGGCTGATGCTTCAGCCTTTTCTTTATCTGTTGATGCCCCAGGTAAACCAGAGCTGAGCCCTTTCTGGCTACTCGTGCCAGACAGAGCTCAGGTGAAGAGCCAATTGAAACCCAAGCTGTTTCATGGCAAAAAGGTGAGCAATAATATGCTATAGTGGTTCAAGACTGCACTCCACAGAGCTAAGAAAAGCATTGCTGCCTCCCTAATTGTGTGGTTAGCTTTTGCATAGTTTCAAACATTTTCTGTAACTGGGAGAAAACAGCAGCAATCTCCAAGGGACCAGCCAAGGAGAGGAAAAAACAGCATGCAACATTTTTGGTTTTTTCCACTATGCCACAGCCCAGCTTTGAGAAGAGGAGCAATGGGCAGGGAGAGGCAGAGGCAGCCAAGGCAAGGAAAGGACTGGACACAAGGAAGGTGTAGGAGCTGTGTGCTGGGCTCACCCACACTGTGCCAGCTTGGAGCAATGTGGGCAGGGGCTGGGACACTGCATTGTGGACCTCAAAGTGTCAAGAGTTCTTGAGTCTGGCAATGAAAGAAACAAGCGTGGCATGGTAGGTCCCAGTAACAGTGCCCAAAGGAGGGCAACTTGCTGGCTGGGTCAGCAGCAGTAGTGGGAGATGTGAAGAAGAGAGAGAAGCTCTGGGGGTTGACCAGGCTGCAAAGGAGAGCTTGGTATTTACTGTTGGTGGGAGGAAACCAGCCCCCATCCCGACACGTGCTGTGACACATCCTGCCACACACTGCAGCTCTGCAGACCTCCATCTTCTGCTGCCCCAGCCCTAGCCTCTCTGTGGGCACTGGGATCTCCTCCCACTGATGCTGTACCACCAGATACCAACAAATGCGAGGGACATGGTGCAGGTGAGGAGGCTTCCAGCTCAGGCAAGCAAGAGCCTGATATGCAGCCACATCTTTTGGGGAGCTTTGCCACTGAGCTCCACAACTTTGAGGGTTCAGTGCCTGATGACTCTTTTGAGCTAGGTCTTTTTTAGCCTTCTTTTACCTCTGTAACCCTCTGGTGAGAGCTCAAGTTCAGCTTCTGCAGCAGAACGCTGGGTAGGGATGGGGATGTGGATGGGGGCACCTCTGACCATTTTATTTTCTTCAAAGCTCCATTCCAAAAGCCATATTCTGGCAACACTGTGATGTTGGGTCCCACAGACAAAGTCAAAGAAGTTTACTGAAACCAATGGACTGGGGGCTGAAGTGGTCAGCAATGCCAGGAATGAGACATATCTGCCTTTTTCCAGCAAAAATCATCTAGGCAGATAAAGAATTTGGCCAGTGAAAACATTGACATGACCCTTTGGCACCCTGGGATGTGCTGTAGGTCTTCAAAGCAAAACTGCCTCAATACAAGATAGGCAAATTGAGTTTTTCTTATGGCTTGGGAGGGCTGGCTGCTCAGGTCATGGAAATGGGAAGTCTTCCAGCAGCAAAGGTGCAACAGGAACGATGCTCAGGAGCAGGGGAGCACACATTTCCCACAGTCCTCCCTCAGGAGATGCTGCCTGGAGCCACAGCTCTTTCTCTGCCCAGACCTCTAGGTGCCTCTGCTTTGGGATTTTCACTAGGGGTTGCTATAGGAGCTCAAATACTACTGTGCATTGAGGTCTGAGCAGCTTCCTGCTCCCACTCTCCCTCACCAGCATAAGGCTGGCAGCACCAGGGCTCTGAGGACAGTGGAGGATGCTCAGGTACAGCAGGAAAAGGGTTGTTCAGCTTGCCTAATTAGTGCTACTATTTTTGTCTCTGGCCTTATCTTGGTTCGTATCCATCTGGGACTCTTTTCAGTCATTATAGAGCTTTCCACCCTCTTGTTTTTTTCCTCTCTCCTACTCTGTCTTCCAGATTTTTGCCACTGTTTCATGTTGCTGTCCAAGTTATTTGTCTCTTATGTCTCGCTCCGGTCATGGGAACATTAGTAATGTTTTTCTGTAGAGCAGGGTGGCTTAGAGACCGCCTCGCAGACCTGACAGCCACGCTTGCACTGCTGGCAAAGGCTGAAGCAGCTCAGCCAGCCCCTGGGAGATGATCCTGTTTACAGTACACCATTTGATCTACCCACTGCTTCTTGCCCCTGCCTGGGCCCAACTGTGCCACTGCTGCCACCATGCTCAACAGTGACAAGCTAGGCCTGCTTGCAACCCACACTCCTGCCCCCAGCCTCTCTATGTGTGGCTGTGAAGGGAAATGTGACTCACATGGTCCTCCCCTCCATGAGTAACAGTGTTGGTCTATCACATCTCAGCCAGCTGGGGCAGCTCAGAGGAAGGGCAGCTGCTTCCTTGGTGAGGCATGAAATAGGTCCTCAGGACAGGGGTGGAGCAGAGGACTAGTACTGCAAGACACAGCAGCTGCCTGCAGCCTGGCATCAGACGCAAGGCCTGTACCCTGCTAGGGGTGCAGGCAAGGGGGTACGCATGCCAGCAGGCACAGGGTAGTGGGATCCCTGTTAAACGCCATCAGTTCTTCATTCTTCCTTGCCCAAACATGCTCCTTTTTTCCTGGGAAATGCATGGGGCCAGTCTGAAGCCAGCAAGGGAAGGCAGGCAGAGACAATGGGAGCACAAGGGGTGGAAGCACAAAGTGTTTATGCGCTTTTCGGTGTGGAAAAAGGCCTAGGTTATTAAATAGCAGGCAATTTTAGCATCAGCTGTTAATATTAGTTGTTTGTACTGGGAAGTGGTGCCTAGGGGCTTCCATTGGACTATTCATGTAACAAAGCTGTGTTCCTAACACAGCTTGTGTTTCAGCCTGCAGAGTACAAGTAGTCTCCTTCCCATTACCCCCTTTGAAGGAACAATATGAAGATTGCACAGTCAAGCCCACAAAAATTGGGAAAATTAAAAAAAAAAATAAATTACATTAGTCTGTACTACAGTGCCATCGCTTACACTCAACCAGGCTGGTAGCTCCATCAGCACCTTGAGCCCACACCACCTGCTCAACCCCCACGGCTCCCCAGCTTCATTGCCAACCCCAGCAGGTTGGGCCTCAGCGTTCAGGGTGATTTTTGTGTTGCCCTTGTGTTTGGGTGGAGTACACACCTGCTTAGGCTAGTGTTGGGGTGGGGGGGCATGGGGTGGGTTTTTTCCTGCCTTGGTGGATTGGTGCTGTGTATCTCTGTGGTGTTTTTTTTCAGGCTTTTCAAACCGCAGTTCTCTCCAGTACATGCCCTACTGAAGTAAGAAAATAATTTAATGAATTCAATTAATTAATTTACAGCCTTGGCACTAAAGCAGATTAAAGGTCAACAGCATCTGCTAATTTTGGATGGTACAAACCACGACTGCCCTGCTATTTTTTGTTTTCCTGAGGACTTGGCATTATTTTGAGTTTTACCACATGGAAACACAGGTCCTCCTGCCCCCGGCTGCAGCTTTGCACATGCGGCATTTCATTGGCCTGATGTCACCTCAGGCTGAAGGACCAGAAGTAGGCCCTGCAGCCCCAGCCCTTACACTAACAGTGTAAGGCTCTGCAAAAGCTGCAGCCCTGGTGACTGACCTTGCACTGCCTGCCAGCAGCTTCATCTGCACCCTTGACACTGGCAAACAACCATGGAGATGAACAGAGCAGGGGTCTCCACAGCATCTCCTGTCCTCCTGCCACATGCTGCCCATCTTCCCCTGCCAGTGAGCTGATGCTGGAGCATTGCCAGACTCTGGGAGGATTTTGGGTTGCAGCACAGGAGATATGGCACCAAAGCCACCATCAAGCTGCCTGTCCCACTGCAGTCTCCTTCACCCCTACCAGACCAACCCAGCCCTCTCCTCCTGCTTCACTGGCTTCTCAACTGGACAGGCTACACCTCTCCTTTCCACTCTTCATCCCTCCCAAACCTGAAACTCTGTACTAAATGACAAAAGCTTAATAAAGGCTGAAGAATGAACAAAAAAAACCTCACCACCACCACCAAAAAAAGTCAAGATGAGTCAACAGTTACCTGTTACCTCCCTTGACCTCAGAAATGGTTCACCTATTTTGGCCAAGGAAGGACTGAGGCAGAAGCTGAGCACTGGCAGCTTAATGGAGCAGTTTGGGTCTTGCCAAGGTAAAAGCAATGAAAATAAAAGGTCACGAAATGAGAACAGCTTAATCACCTTAAAACTAAGCAGTGCTACAACTTCTTGTATTCTGCAGATCAGGCAATAACCCACCAGAGCAGTCACCTTCAGGCTAACCCAGCCAGAGGTGCTTCTCTTTCGCCTTCCTGTGCTGCTTCATGGGTGGCCAGGCCTTTGCAAGAGGCCCTCTGTCAGCCAGGCATGAAAAGGCAGCCCCTGTAAAACAGCACAGTTGGGCACAGCTCGGCTTTGACCTCTGAAACAGCCGCTCTTGCAGCAGTTAACCAGGTCGGTCTTTCTCCTCATTTCAAACATTTTATCTGTGTGACACGGCATTTTCATTTATTTCTCCACCCGATGTTTCTTTAGAGAGAAGGCAAACACCCTGTTTTGCTTCTCTGTCAGTTTTTAAAACGTGAATGAGGTGAAGCAACAGGCTGGGAAGCAGAAACAGTAAAGTGAGTGACCACGAGTGGAAGTGATACCCGTGATGATTGCAACCAGGCTCTCCAGCCACATGAAAAAATAACTCCCTCCCCCAAGGAGGTATTTTAAAAGCTGAAAGCTAAGAAGTTAAGTACAAAGGCTTGTGTGTTTTATTGACATGGTAAGAAACATTTTCTTTTTCTTTATTACAAAAGAGCTAAGTGGTTCTGAAAGCAGAAGTACAGTTTATATGTACACAGTGCTACAGACCCTTCAGATCAACCTAAGGCTAGAGAAACATCAGATCATAACTGCAGGTTTATCAAATGAAGACCACTAAGGCCTGTTACAGCTGAACACTACTCCTACGGTACATAAATGTATTTACACTTTTTTGTTTTTTTTTAAGAAAAAGGATTACAAACTTTATTTAAAAAAAAAACACCTAAAAATAAGAAAACAAATGAACACATTTTTATCTTACACATCTGCAGGACTGACAACAGTAACTGTTCCATAGGAGACACTCCACCAATCCAAGGACAATCACATGTAAATACCAGAGGTTTACAAGACGTTTTGGACACTATTAACAGTGTGCTGTTAGCTGAATGGCGAGCACAGCCTCATTGGGAAAATTTAGCAACACATCTTGGTCCCTCTCTATTACAGGATCAACACAAAATAAGGCACATACATTGTGAGAATGTAAACACTGCTGTTCAGAATAACGAGACATTGCGCAACAGGCATGGGTAAGCTGACCGCTGTCTCACCCAGGGGGCAGGAGGGCAGCAGTGTCTGGAAGCGAGCGAACCAGGATCTCAATGCATGTACCATTTGGCACTGTTTTCGAGGGAGAGAACATCATCTGCCATGTGGATGTATGGGATCATCGCACTCGCCAGCAAAGCCCCTCTGGAAACCCACTGACTTTGCTGCAAAATCACCTTTCCTCCACCCAGGTGTACCTGACAGATGAACTCTCACTTGTGACTCCCACTTTGTGAAAAGTAAAAATGCCTGGGGAAACTTGGGGGAGTAAGGCAGATGCACCCAAGGCCAACAGTAATGGATCTGGAAGATCCCCACAGAGGTATTATAAAAAAAGGGGGGATTTAGACTCAGACCATGTCCACTGCAAAACAGGGAATTCACAATACTTTCTGCATTTTCTAGTACTCTGGGGTGAGCAGTGGGCTTCCAACTACTATGGCAGTGCCAACTGATAAGCCAGATACAAAAAAGCAAGCTTCAGCTCTGCAGCTGGAAAAGCAGGAGTAGAGGGACGCCACTGAACCTGTGAGCAGTGTTGGTGGGACTTTCTCCAGACACACTGAGAAGGAGGCTCACAAGTGAAAGCTGGTGCCCCAGTGTCATGCTCAGAGATCCCAGTCTACCTTACCAGAACAGAACCAAAACCCAAGATAGCTGGGCTACGACGTATTGCTACCCTCAAAGGTACCAAAACAGGCTCTTTAGCATAAACCATAAAAGCATGAGAAGATACTGAAAGCTGAAAAGCAACACATGAATGGCACATATGCTTAATGGTGAAAATGATTTTCATCATTTGCACAAACTCCCTGGGGACACAGTGGAGTCTCTGGTTCTTCAACTTCATCAAATCAAAAAAGGGTGCCTTTCTGGAGCTTGTAGTTTTGGCCAAGACACATTGCTGGCCCAAGACAGAGGTAAGTGACAAAGGTTTGTCAAATCCAGGAAGGCAAATTAGCTACTCAAACAGTCCCTTTTAGCCTTGAGCAATATGAATGGCTCCTTGTAAGCTCTGATGGATCACATCTGTTAATAGCTTCCCAGCTTCAACTAGACCAGCAAATACAATTATGAACTGGAAAACTGAGCTTAAGAATATGGTGGGGTTTTTTGTTTGTTTGTTTGTTTGTTTTTTTAAAATGTACTGGCTCTATAACAATAAAAGGCTCCTCTGCCAATCCACCTACTCCCAAGCTGGTCATAAGTCTCCCTGTTGAAATTGTTTATAAACATGTCATTGATGGCTTAATAAACCGCCAGCAATTGGTTACTGAGAACCATCTGAAACACATCCAGTACAGTCTTTCCTCATGTATATACTGCTGTTTCTCTGCAGGAGTATGAACTGTATCACAGAGCAGCAGTGCACAGTGCAGCCATCAAAACATCCCTCCTTCCTAGTGAGCTGCCCTGCTGGAGGCATCCCTCCTTGCCCTGGCAGCAGGGCAGGGGCACAGGCTGCGTACAGGCAGCGGGGCACTATGGGGCTGCCTCTGGGACATGAGGGTCCAACAGAGAGTGGCTCGGCCACGCTGCAAGAGCAAACCAACCACTTACTGTGGTGAGCTGTGCCCAACTCCCTGTGCAGGCCAGGGACCACTGCAGGAGGGCTGTGATAGCTGGTCATGGGCAGAGAGAATTGGCAAAGGGCACAGAGCAGGGTGGGGGAATATGCATGCCTGAAACAGAGGAAGGAAGAAATGCCTGCTGAAGGTATGGAGAAAGATAGGAGCTGGATGATGATAAAAGCTTTAGGATATTTACATTTGTCTTAACTTCCAGCATTCCAGCTCGCAATACAAATCACTTGGTACGTGCTGTGATAAGCTCAAATACAGCCCCAGCACTGGATTCCTATGATGTTTTCCAGCTGATTTACAGCTTCTTCCTCCAATTCTAACAGCTTTTAATGGATCAACTTTATCAGACAGCTTCACTTAGGCTGTATTCCTACACATTCCTCAAATTCCATGCCCTGAATCAGCCAGTGTTTCACCTTTTTTTTACAGTGAAAAAAAAACCAACCAAGCAACCAACCAAAAAAGAAGAGTGCTACGGCCTTCTAGGCTGTAGAAATCACCTTCTGGTACTACTCCTAATTTTGACTGGGTAAAGTTTATCTGTATTTCAGAATCGACCACACTCCCCCACTATGTCTACTCTTAGCATCAGACATCAAACCCATGACTGTAGGCACCTGCATCATTTACATCCCATAGCAGCATTTTGTGATTTAACCGAGAAGCCTGCAAAGGGCTGGACTTCCATGCAGCTTTTGGGAGTGGGTGAACTTAAATCCTGGTCTTTTAACTGTTCTCCATCTCAGTCTGTTTACCCAGGAGCACTATGTGTTCAGGGGTGCAGATACGAAGCCCAGCACAGCAAAAAGTCTGGCAGAAGAGCTAAGGGTTATAAAGCAAATACCACTCACCTCTACCAGTGAGTAGCTTCATGACTACAGTGCGTTGGTTCGAGTTTTTGCTGGTGTAACTAAACCTAGGCATTGACCCACTCGTTTGCTTTGAAATGAAATGTGCGTTGGTGTCACTAAGGCAGAAAGGCTGGGTTGGTCTTCCTGATTAGTTACTAGACATACTTCTTGTTACACTTGTTTCTTTGCTATTTTTAATGGCAGTTTAAGTCTTTTAATTTTGTAAAGCCTGGATACAGTGGAGAACATTTCAGATTATCAGATTGCTCGCAACCACTCTGATTTATTTGGCTAGTCTAAGGACTTAGACATTTGCTTTCTCCTTGTTTTACATGCCATGACCACGATGCTTTTGAAGCCATAACCATGTGTTATGTCAATGGACATTTACTTATTTTAAAACATACAATCCATCCACAAAGCTGTATGTGTTAAAAGGGTTGTTCAAGACAGTTCTCCCAGCAAAGGAATTGCTACTGTGAGTAAGAACCAGTGGCTCAGCAAATTATATCTCAATGATTTGCATTTTTTAAAAAAAGTCCCCAGTAAGGAATACAATTTTGTTATTTCATTGTATGAAATATTTTGTAACGCCCTGATCATCTCTCCCCAAATGTGGCATGCAATGAAGGGATTGCAGACTACCTAAATCACCAAACATGCACATAATTTTACTCTCTAGTCATTTTACAAAGGTTAAAAACCAGAATACCAAATACTGCAAAAGATGAGAGTTGTACTATGAATATCTTCCTAGTTCCCTCCTTCCTCTGAAATGGATTAAACATGACACAATCTCAGTATCATTATGCAAGGCAGTGATAGCTATCTGTGTATGTGTTTACAAAGACCTTAAACATTTGGTAGGAATCCAAGGGCTGATGGTTTTACTTTTCTTTTTTGCTTGAACCACCTAATTTCTTGTGCTCCATGAGTCTGAAACTACAGCCTAGGGGTACCATGGCAGTGCATTTCTCAACTGGTTGTCCACCTCAGTGTGATGTATCAAATGCATCCAGAGAGGATTTCATCACTGTATGCTCACTTCACATTGTGCCTGGTTATTCTGTGCCTATATGTTTAGGGGGGAAAGTTGCAACAGTTTAATAAGGTCTAGTTTCTTTTGAGTAACAGAAAATTGCAAAGTCATTTCATCAGACCTTTCTTTAAAAAACAAGAACAAAACCATGCACTTCACACATTTACATTGGTTTACAATTAAAAAAAAAAAAGAAGAAAAAGGAAGCATACAGACATTCAAAAAGGATGAAAGAGAGAGAGAAAAGAGAGAAGGGGAGAATGGGTGTAGCAATACTGATTCAAAACTGAAATGGAAGACAGTTTCTCCCTAGAACACTTTAGGGTTTTCAGAGTCCTTATTCCAGAAAAGGAATATACTTGAAACACATCCCATTTAGGTGAGATGAGATTGCTAAAATACATACACAACTAAAAAATATGAGTTTCTTTTTTCATCTGTTATCTCCTAAGGGTTTTTTTTTTTCATGTCTATTGCATAACAGCAAGAAACTTGCTTTCTTCTGCAAGTGAGGTCAACAAAGAGCTCATGTCTCCAATTGCCATGTTGGTTGTGCTTACAGGCATAGCTGGGAATGTAAGAGACGCTCGGGGAGTGGTGAGGCGTGAGGAATTGCGGGAGAGATTCTGAATGATACTCGGGCTCAGAGCTCCCAAAATCAAGCTGACATGATCCCCATCATCTATGATAGCATCAAAATCAATCTGCACACCCTCTAGGCTGCTGCTGTCAATGCTGTCAACTGTGCTTGACACTTGGTTAGCCCCTGGGGAAAGAAGCTCAGATGAGTTTGTAGTCGCAGTCCCCTGCAGCAAGCAGTTAGCTTCCGAACCAAAGAAAGAACCTGTTTTCATAGCTTGGTGGCTAAAGCCCATGGTTTGGTCATATAACTGACCAGAGTAATTCTGCACGTTAGAGCAGAACTGGTGTGATTGACCTTGCAACTCCATCTTAATGGTGTTTACCCTGTATGTCTGGTTGCTATCACTTACATGTCCTTGCTGTTGTGCCAGGTTGTTTCTCAACATGTTTTGCCGTCTGTTGCTGCTGTAATCAGAGCATGGCTGGTAACTTTTGGCCACCAACAAACCTGAAGGCTGGCTACCAATGGTGTGAGACACTGGTGGACAACTCTGTGGCCCTTGATACAGGCTGCTTTGTGAGGTAGGACTAACCTGCCCTAGCATCATTTGACCAGATTGATTGACTCCCTGGTAATGAACACCATCTCCAACTGTTTGGTTTTGCAAATATTCCTGTTCCATCATATTACCGTTCTGCATCCCATTTGCCATACTGGTGCCTTGATTGCTGGATGCCATGGGATGGCTGAAATTCTGCTGGTTCCCACTCACTGGCATGTTGCTGCTTCTCAGCTTCTGCCCTTGAACTGCCACTCCACAGGAATTGTCCATTGCCCCAGACACCATTGGTTGCCTGCCGATGCTTTCGCTGTGAGGCTTATTGGGCTGCATGCTGAAAGAATTACTGGCTCTGCGGCCAAGAACGATGCTTTGCTGCAAACCATAGGAACTGTTGTTTTCCATCAGGCTCTGATAGCCGTTCTGCTGGGCCACGTTGCTTCCCTCCAGGTTC
>NW_010209134.1:66944-71715 GCF_000695765.1 Mesitornis unicolor
TATTGTTATACAGTCCAAAGGCCTGGGTCTGCTGCATTGCTGAGCGCTGACTGCATTTCAGTTTCGAAGGAGGTAAGTCAGAACTTCCTGAGCTTACTTCATTCCACTGAATTGGCAAGTCACTCTTGTTTGCCTCGGAACCAGCCTGCTGACTGCTGGGTGGAGGGCCTTGGTCAAAGCTGCTGGGGTTGTTGTTTCCTAATACTGAGCTGTGATGCATTTTGTTGCTGTCTAGGACATTGTTCAGCAAGTGGTCATACATGCCCTGGTTCTGAGAATTCAGATACTGAACCACATCATCTGGCAGGAGATCCTCATCATTCAGACTGCCACCTGCTTCCATCGTAGCAGCCTCCAGGGCAACATTCTCACTGATGCTTGGAGGACAGGGGGAGCTGAAGCCATGGAAGACGCCACCCTCAGGACGGGTGTAGTTCTGAAGAACAAGGTTGCGCTTGTCCATGGATGGAGGCAAAGCAGGAGGGTTACAGCTATTAAGACTGCTGAAACGCTGGACTCTAGGGACAGAGAGGTTGTCAGAGGTCATTCTTACTGGATCGCTGGCTCTCCTCATCCCATTTCCTAGAGCATCATGAGACAGAAAGTGCCTCCTGCTATAACCATTTGCCCCACTGTCACTACATCGTCGAGGGGCATTCACTGGAGGCAGTGGAGATACTCCGGACTCCCTGCAGTCACCCAAGAGTGCCATCCTTGTTTTGAGGCTCATCCTCTCCATGTTAGGCAGTGGAGTTGGTGGGGGTCCACCAGTAGCTGCTGCATATTTAGCTTTCAGCCTGTATTGCTGGGCCGGGGTGAGGCTGAGAACACTTGGCAGATCATCACACTGGCTCGCTTCACTGGAGCGCCGGGATGCATCCGTTGAGATGGGGTCATAGGAGTCTGCAACACTCACGTTCTGTGGTCTTCCCTCTGCCTGGGAGGCGTCGCTGGACCTCCGGCTGGAGAAGCAAGGTGAGATTCCAGAGGACCTGCGGCTGCTCAAGTAGGCTGAACTGATTGTACTAGTATTGCTGTCCCGCCTGTTCAGCATGTTCAACACAGTGATGTCTGTACTTGAAAGTTCGTTCCTGTTCGGCAGAATAGTCATGGGTCCTCCTACACTGCAGCTGCTGTTTGACTGGGTACCTGGAGGCAAAATTCATAGTTAAACAAACAGGCATCACCCAAAACCTGGTACAGAAGACACCTAGTAAAGAAGTAAGGGGAGTATAGAGGAAGAGCCTGTACCATCACAGCAAATCACAGCAGCACTCTTTATTGAAAGAAGGATAAAAACCGTGTCCCTAATTCAGAGACTCAAGAGTAACATTTCAGTGTGGATCTCAGCACAAAATTTATAGGCCATAGCCACAAACTGTCATCAGCTGGTGTAGTCCTCTGGCCTGCAGTGCAGCTATGCTGACTGATGTGTCAGAGAGACACATTTGTAAGGGAGCTTTTTACAGGCAAAATATAATTGAACAGGCATTTGTGTGGAATGGCAAAATATACAAATTGGAGGCTATTCAAGGTCATTTTTAAGACTTCTTGAAATATTCTTGAAATAACTCCTAACAACTGCAAAACATCTTTGCTGGTTTCCTTGTTATGTTTTGTTTTTAAGTAAACAGAATAAAATTCTTAATTTACATAGTTTCTTTTGATTGAATGAGTTTCAGAAAACCTGGGCTGTTGTGGCTTGGTGGACCTACGGGCACGTTGTAGACAATGTAGAGGCAGCAGGGGCATACATTTTGGCAATGAGCAGCTCCTTGTATGAAAACAACTATCGATCTTCAGGGTTCAATCTTGCCTACAAGATTACTTTTATATGTGGAGACAGTTTATTTAAAGGGCAGCTCAACACATCTACGCAAAGGGTGCCTTATTAAGGCCTCATCTGACAGACTTCCTTACGATGACCTGGCAAGTGTTTATTTCATCTGCCTTGCCTCAAAACAGGACAGGATTGTGATGGAATATATGAAACATGATGCATAGCTCCTCTGCTGGACTCCATGCTTTGAAACATGGGACTGTCTGACTTCACTCAGGGTGGGTAGTAGGACTTGTAACGAGGGGATAAACAGAAAGTGACCAATTTATGAATAATTCTCGCAGCTGCTGAGTTTCATAAACTGCGCTACTGTTTTGCAAGGGTTGCAAGACTATGCTAGCAAGCAACACATTTAAGGGCAAAAAGAGTTACTACTCCCACTATGTGTATCTCACCATTTCCTATGAGAGGTGGCAAGGTCGGGGCTTTGGAAGGTGGAAGGGGGTTCAGTCTTGGAAGCATTCCATTAACTTGTTTCAATCTTTCTAATTTCACTTGCTCCATCCATTTGGTCCCTGTCATATTCCTCCTGGCCTGTAAGCCAAGTGCTGTGGTGGCAGTGGAAATGGTAGAGTCCATGATTGGGGTTTCATCGATGACACTGAGGTCTCCTACACTACCGCCACCAGTCAGAGTAAGCTCGATCCCATTGTTGGAATAGTTGCTGATGGGGGACTGTTCACTGCTGCATGTAGACTGACCACCAGGGCTTGGCTGAGATGTCTGTTGGAGTGAAGTAAGAAACAAAAGAATGTGAGGATTAAGCAAACAATGGTAACAAAGAATTTGCAGCAAATGCAGGTCTAAATGGAGCCAAAGAAAACCAAATGTAAAGAAAAGTTTAGCGTTAAATGATGCTGGTGATAATTCATTAAGAGGTTTTCTAGAATATCTATTTTAACTGCAATGAATGCCATAGCAAAAACTCAAGATTAAAATCCACTTTAATACCTTGCTGATAGCATACATTATATCTATGTGAGACATTAATTTCAGTTTCTCCTGCAATTGCTCCTATCATTTCATGTCATTTGAAAGCATGTATGTATGGATACTCTATTTAGGGTATGCGCTGTTCCTAATTGAAACTGTAGGTCAATAAAATCAGAACTCAGCCAGGTTTACGAGGTCTAATTTAAACTGCTAGTCTTGCAGCAAGCAAACAGACAAGACTCCAACAACACTGGAATTTGTTTGTTGGTTTTTTTGGGTTTTTTAATTAGACTTGTGGCTAAAGAATGTAAGTATTTTCCAAGCTTAAGGCTCATTGTTACAATCAGCGGTTGGCCTGAAATGTTGGCATGCAATAAAACAGAGACAAAACTTCAGTGCAAAAAAATACTGTATCATATTATCAGCATCCTGTGACCCTAGCAGCACTAGGGTCTAACTTAAACCTCTTCTTACATCTAACTTATACCACCTCTGCCCTGAATCAAGAAGGCTATGATCTATTGAATCAAATCCTCAGTTTCATTAGAATTTAAGCATTTAAATTTAAGAATTTAAGTATACAGTACAGACTGCTAATCTACAAAGATATAAACCACTGCAATTGCTCCTTCTTTCCTAAGAGACAGTGTTCCCTGCTCCTCTAGCAGAATTCTTGCTGTAGGAAAACATGCTTTTTATTTCTTATCCTCAAAAAGTTCTCATAAAGTAATTTCTCTGACAAACTGAAACAGGCAGATAGACTGACAGACAAAACAGACAGCAAGACAGACAGAAGTCTCTGGACATAAAATCTTAATGCAGGTTGTATCAGTGTGATCACAAATCTGTGAGGCATGCAGTATCATTTTGCTCCCAAGAACAGTTCCCTGTAAGTATTTCATTTTAGGGGGGGGGTCTCGTTTTTTTTTTAACTTTTTTTTTTTCCTTCCAGCCTGTGATTTTTATGCACATTTTACTGATGAATGCTGGCTAGAACTTCTGCAGTGACTGCTGTTGCAGTGACAGCTCTCACTCTTAACATCAGTGAAAGAAGACACAGATTCATGGCAATACTGTAGCTTCATATGCCCCTGAGGAGTCCATTAAGATGCAATAACTATTTTATTACTTCTAACATGAACGATGTTACTTAGAATTTATGAGGCCACACTGAGCAAGTTCATTTCCAAATCCTGGTCATGGCAGATTTGGTGACAAGAATAGAAATAACTGTTACTCTCTGTGCTTCTGGACAATAGCTCTGTGCCATATGGAAGAAGAGTACTAATGGCCAGGAATCTGTTCTTGTAGTCATGTGGCAAGACCACAGTGAGGTAGGTTACAGAAGTAAGAACTGCATTATGGGAAACATACATTTCTAGATGTGCAATACAGAAAATAAATGGATGTCTCATCTACAGAGGAAGGTACGCAGACATTTCTGAGGACATTTCACCAATATAAGCCAGATTTTTCACATGTCAAGTATTGCAAAATTCTTACAGCACATTACATTTGGGAATGAGTTTGATGGATTGCACATTACTAAATAAAGGAATGACTGGACAACAGAAGGCTAAAATAAAGACATAAATAATGTTGCAGTAAGAAAAACAGCAGAAAAGTTAAAATGCCCTCACCTTATTACCCACTGTCCTTAGGAAGTTAGAACAAGACATTTAAGAGCATTAGACAGAAAAGACATTGGATTAGTTGAAAAATAGAAAATATATCTTAATTTGTACAAGCAATGAAAAGCAGGAAATACAGAATTGTTTTTAGAGTATCTTTTTCAGTGAGAAATATTTAATACCATGTAAGCGATCAGCATTAATACTCCTCTCCTGCAAATTTTATGCATGCTAAAACTGTCTACGCCCAACTGTCTACGCCTCAATGATGTTACGGATTTACCTAGCTAAGCGGGAGGTTTTGTTCCTTTGTAATCTAAGGTAGTTATCAGCAAAGATGGCAGAAGATCTCCTTTAGGCTTCAGCA
>NW_010209134.1:71746-77229 GCF_000695765.1 Mesitornis unicolor
GGTCTGTGGAAGTTTCTGAATTCAGGATTAATACTCCACAGTTTGAGCATAAGCCTTAGGCACAATATAGCAGTAACTCATATTTCAGTGAGTAATCACTGTGAATTGAAGCATGATTAACAAAACGAGCAGACTTTGGAGGGCTCATATTTGTAGTCCCCAAGGTTTGGGTTCAGATGAACTGTAGACCCAGATGTGGAAGAGGATGGGAGTGACTGCCTTTGCTAGCTTTAACCCTTGTGGGGAGGATGGATGGCACAGGAAATGCAGAAGAACTTCTTTATTTAAGAAAAATGGAATAAGGTCTTTTCAATGTTCAAGGCTATACTGGTTTATGAAAAGACCCTCAGAGACTCTTAATTCAGCTCAATTTAGTTAAATTGGAATTAGGTTAACTTGGTCAAGTTAAATTAAGTATCAGATTAACATAAGAGTTCACATCACGATAGAGATCAAATGTTATCAACAGACCTCCTCATGCTGTTTAAGAAAGTCAGTTTAACCTGCTCTAGTTTGATCCATGACCTGACAACCTCAAGCCCCTAAATGTGATAATTTTCCCAGGTTCTCCAAAAACTATCATCATCAAAATCATTGTTTTAGTCTTCTGGACTTGGTTTTTTTCGCATTGTGGTTTTGTGCCTGCACGATTCACATTCTCTAACTTTCTTCTGTAAACAGGAGAGAGGAAAAAAAATGCCTTTTTAAAAATGAAAGCTGTGTTTTTTCATAATATTGATTCCAAAAGACAGAGCTTTACGAGAAACAATTATTGTGAGAGCTGCCAACACTGCACTTACTGCATATTGCACAGACTAGATGTAATCTTTTTATTTGCTATTTCTTAGACTTTAAAAACATTTTAGAATGTAAACGAAAAAGAAAACCTCACAAAACCTAACCTTGTGAGCTAGAGTTTATGGGCCTGAGCATTTCATAAAGGGATTATTAACCAGTTGCATGGAGAAAAAAGATAAAGGGAAAGGCACGGTGTATTGCATACCATTGGTTTTTCTGACTTGACCGCTTTCACTTGGAGGCATTCTTCACGCTTTGAGGTAGTGTGGCTGAGGTCCTTCTGCTCACCAATTGCACCCTGAGTCTGATGGCCTGGTGACCGGGCCTGAGAGTGGCTGCCTGGGTCTCGCGGTGGCGGAGGCCTTGGGTGGATATCTCCCCGCTGCTTCTTGGTGACATGTGCCTCCGGGCCATGCACAGTCTTCACGTGTTTCCGGAGAGAACTGGGGTCCGTGTAGCGCTTTGTGCAGCCCGGTATCTTGCAAACATATGGTTTCTACCAAGACAGAAAAACCACTTAAATTAGATTTAATTCCATGTGGGACTCCTGAAGAGCTCCTTGGAGCACATCTGGTGTTACAGTTACACGCCTTCACAGTGAATTTGCTACCAAATTTATGGTCTCCCCTGTGACTGCATCTAGTCAAACCTATTAATTCCCCTTGGTTTTGACGGCACCTGTTAATGATGCATAGTTTAAAGAAGGCATTTTTACATTGCAGCAATATATGCGCTAGTATTATCACTGTTACATAACCACTCATTTTCTCTAAAACCACCTTCCTTTCTCTGTGAATTTCTCTAGCTCACTAAGCAATGCAGAATTTACTGTCTTATAATTTCACAAAGACTTTCTTTGTTCTCGCACTATGAGAGGATTAGAAAGGAAGAGTCGAGCCCTTCCTGAAAACTTTAATTGCCTCAGGAAAGAAAGTGTAATTCACTTACTTTTATTATGGAATTGTTTCCAAGAAATTATTATTTTAAAGTCTTGCTTGTACTAGGCCTCAAGAAAAAAAAGAAATTCTCATGTAGAGTTCCCCAAAGGGGTTCTCTCTCTGCTTACACATGGCATCGCAAAGCCTTTGACAAATGTCACTTCCCAATGGCTATCTAGGGCCTAAGCCTGCTTCCACTGATATCAGCAGGGAAAAGCTTCCCTTGACTTGAACAGGAGCAAAAATGTCAACTGTAATTGAAAGTTGATGCTGAGCTACTAAGGCAGGCATTCTTAAGATGCTATGGAAGTACAAATCCATTAGCTCTCTTCTCCATATGTATATGGCAGATCTGCATCAAGGTATGTCAGCTGGTTTTAAACCTGTCTGTAGGTTACCTACTTACAACCAAAATGGCACTGAAAGGAAAGGCTGAATGCGTCTGTGCTTTCCATAGTATTCATGGCACTACTTCAGTATATGCTGCCTAAGAGTATTTGCCCGTTTCATTGGAAAATAATGGTGAAGGAAATTTTTCATTTGACTTTGCTGCTGCAACTATCAGAAATGTTGCACAGTAGAAAATATTTTTTAGTGACCTACTGTTAGACATGAAATCTTGATCTTAAAACAAGAGAGTCTCCAGGGCATGTCTGCAAGTCTGTGAGGATCTTACCCATCAACTAGGCAACAGATTGGTTCAGAGAGAGAATGAAACACAAGATCAGTCAGCTACTGGTGAGACTTTGGTGAACTTCTTTCTACTTTGGTGACAAGTCACAAAATTGCTGCTAGGCTTCAATGCAGCTGGGCTGCTGAGAAACTGCAGGGACAAGGCAAACTTAGAGATAAACAATGCTCTTTGCTTCCCTTGTGACTCAAGAGATGCCGCAGGGATCAGGGGACTGGAAGATGAATGCTCCCAGGAGATTCTGCCAGCCCTAGTGAATGCCTGCAACAGACCTAACAGACAGCTAAGAAGGATACAAGCCTTATGGGAATTGATATGGCTGCTATGCTTTCCACAGCACACAGACACCGTGCTGGTATGTACTGCCCAGTTTAGGCTAAAGGTAAAGGAGTACAGGGACAGATCAAGGAAGAGAGACTGGGTTCCAAGACATGAGACTGGGATGATGTGACTCTCTAATGTGTAACATCAATAAAACAGGGACAAGGCATGAAGATAGTGTGCTTCCTGAAAGACGGGGCAGCAGTAACAAGAAACACAGTAATAAAGAGGTGTTACACTGAGAGTGTGGGAGATGGTTGTGACTGCCACAGCTGGTTTGCCTGAGAAAGATCAAATTCCCTCCACTGCACCCCTACATCATGACGTCTGTTCAGGATGGAAAGAAAGAGAGAAATAGCTCAGAGAAGAAGGTAAAGGTATAACTCAGAATTTACGGGGCAACCCAAATTTTCCAAACTTTGAAGGCTATAGCTCTCCACAACAGCCAACAAGGACGCTGCAAGATAAGGGAGGAGCTGCAGCTCAGCAGCCACCAGGTGTCACAACCGACCCAGGCAAAGGACGGGACCAGCCCCTCCAGTTCCAGGGGAAAAATTATCCCAGCTGGTCAGGGAAACCTGGATCTGTCCCTGGTTAACATGTGGGCTTCCATTAAACCCCTCCTTCAAACCTCTCTTACACTTAATAAAATGACCTGCAGCATCTCTAGGTTTGTATGACATGGGAGTGATTGTGCTGTTAAGAGCCATCTAGACCTTACATCCTTTTAAAGTTGCTCAGGGTTTCTGTGCCTGTCTTCTGTAATAAATTGCTATGACTACACTGTAAGTCTGTTCGACAATGATTTTTATTATATTTCTGAAGCTGTGCTTACTTACCTCATTGGAATGAGTCCTGTTTTGGTGCTTGGCCCTGTCGGACGCGTTGGAGAAAGCTTTGTTGCAGCCTTCATGTTCACACACATACGGTTTCTCACCAGTGTGAGATCTCAAGTGCGTTTTCAAGTTTTCTAGTCTGGAGTAGGCCTTTGTACAACCTTCAAACTGCAGACAAGAAGTAAGTCTGGATTAATTTTAAACTTCGGACTTGCAGGAAACAGTAAAAGCTGACCTACAAAAGTTGAGAAGCTTTCCAAGCCTTCATAACCTTGTCCAATGTAATTTTGTTATGATTTGTGGGATTTTAATTTTACTCCAGCAAACCCATCATAGCTCAAGTTAAAATGCTTCCAGCATTAGATAAACCTTCTCTTACAGAGAGCTCAGTATTTGTGTACGTCGTTTAAGAGAGAAATCTATTGCAAAGTCATTAGCAGGCTAGTGGCCAGCAGTAATACCCAGATGTAGCTGTGTAAGAGAAAGCTCTTTTAAATAATTAAGCAAACTGAGCCCTGTTTAATAATGCCTTCTGGGTTTTCTTTGCACTTTAAACTTGAGAAAGCGGGCAAAATTATCCAGTGAATCGCATCTTCTAAAGCTCTTGTCATCTGGGCAAGCTGGATATCAAAGCAGACATGGTAGTCGTTTCTCCATCAAATGTCCAGTGGACAAGAGATCAGGGAATGCAGCATCTGGGCCACACTGTTCCCTGTACAGCCTCAGCTCGCCAGTCCAAGCCTGGAGTTCAGCCCCCTTTACTCACAGTGCATTTGTGTGGCTTTTCCCCTGTATGTCTCCTCATGTGGACCACTAGCATATATTGGGCTTTGAATGGTTTCTGCTCCCGGGAACAGTCCAGCCATCGGCACACAAACTCTTTCTTCTCGCCGTGTATATGGTCATTGTTTATATGCTGTTTGGGTAGAAGAGACATTACAGCTTAACAGAAATGTAACATCATCATCAGCCTTACTGTATGTTCGCACTGGAACGGCACAAGAGGCTCAGCTGTGAATCAGGATCCTGTGGTACTAGAAGAGTAAAGAAGATTGTGTGCAGTCCAAAGCAATCACGGGGTTCAAATTATAGATCTCAAGTCCACTAAGGCCCATGAATTTGTTTCTACTGATGCCAACAGGCTTTGGATCAGGCCTCAGGGATATAGGCTGTTAAATGGATCCTGGATAAATTCATCCAAGGCACCACTTGTGTGATTCACATTGAGTACTGCTTTCTTGGATCAGGGAAGCCTTACTTAAGTGCCACTCAACACAAACAAGGTTTACAAAATCAGGCCTTTAAAAATGTGTCTTCCAACCTCAAAAATCAACAGAACTGCTAAATCATGTTCCCACCAAAACTTTTAACTCATTTTTTTCTTAATCTTTAACTTTTAATCTTTAACTTTTTAACTATTTTCTTTCAGTAAATCTAAGGGTTAGTATACATGTTGTGGTAGCAGAAACTAAACCCTACACACCACAGTAACTGAAAACTGAGCACAGAAGCATCCATCAAGCCAGTCTGGTACTGCCTTAAAGTTTCTGGGAGCAACATCTGTCCCAGGCCCATAGGCACGCATGTGCATGTCTTGCTGTGGTCAATGTCATCTGCGTGAGTGTATCCAGAGACAGACTGGGGCTGTGCACCTTTCACTCTTTCAGAAAAGTAGCTTGCTCTGTTCCCTTCACTAAGATCTAGTTCAGCAGAGCACTTAAATATGAATTTCATTCTCGCTGATTGTGTTTCTGAGCAGAAAGGGGCAGATGAATCAGGGCCAGCCTCAAGATTGGTTTACTTTTTCAAGGTTTAACTGAATTTTTTGCACAGCTTCAGAAAACAACAAAAGCATCTTGAACTTGGGCTTTCAAAAGTTTACAAAGGCTAGAATTTCAG